>NC_051176.1:42331128-42366778 GCF_013339695.2 Rhipicephalus sanguineus
CGCCGCCGCCGCCACCGACGCCCTACCGACACCTGTCGGCCAGCGCAACACCCTGAGGAAGACCGATGTCTGGCGTGCCCCCGACAACCACCCGCTCTGCTACCACTGCGGAGAGGCCGGCCACACGTACCGCCGCTGCCAGTACCGACAGATGGGGCTACGCGGATTCGCTGTAAACGCGCCGCGCCCGCAGCCAGGCGAACGGCCACGCGACATCAACGACTACCTCACTGGAACACAGTGACAAGAACGACGACCTTCCCGCTCGCCGTCGCCCGGCCGCTACATGTCACAGCACCGCCGGCCGTACACTGGCCCAAACCGGGGCCGGTCGCCTAGGCCGTATCCGGAAAACTAAGGGCAGCAACCGATGGAGGTGCGGTTGCTGTACGACGAACTACCGAAGATCCTCCGCCGCCGACGACGACGCCGCGACGAAACCTTCAGAACACGACGCGAACCGGACAGACCCCTGACGACGAAATCTCGCGGACTGAAGAAGACCCGACGACGCAAAATGGAAGCAGCGGAACACACCGACGCAGCCGTGACCCCACGCCACGACCTAACTGCAACGCGAGACGACGAACTAGCGACCTCGACGTTCTTATCGACGGCCGCAGCGTCACAGCTCTCGTCGAGACCGGAACCGACTATTCTGTCTTCAGTGGACCGTTCGCACCAAGCTGAAGAAAGTAAAGACCGCTTGGAGTGGACCGAATCAGGACAGCTGGAGGCCACCTGATAACGCCGATTGGTGTCTGCACGGCGAGAGTCACCATCAATAACCGGACTGATCCTGCGAGCTTTGTAATCCTACAAAATTGCTCTAGGGAGTGTGATACTTGGAATGGACTTCCTAAGTGACCACGGCGCCGTCATCGGCCTGAGGTCTGAGTCGATAACGCTAACCTCAGACAAAGCGCTCCCGCCCCACGCGACGCCAGGGAACCATGCATTGAACGTGATAGAAGAGCAGGTGACCGTCCCGCCGCGCTCCAGCGTCATTATTTCCGTTGGCACCGAAAAACCTGCGAACATTGAAGGCGTCATCGAGGGCGATCAGCAACTCTCTTGAATCGTCAATCTGCGTCGCAAGAGGTATAGCCGAACTGCGTGACGGTAGAGCAAAGGTAGTGCTGACAAATTTCAGCCACGAATATAGGCACCTCAACATTGGTACGACGGTCGCCTACATCGACGAATGTGTGGCCGCCAGCAATGCTTTCGCCTCTTCGATGCTGCCGACCTGCTTCAACGAATCGAGGTCCCGAACCAGATTTCAACGTCAACCGGAGCCTCCCGAAGGTCAAGCAAGACCAGCTGAAAATCCTCCTCCTGCAATACAAGGACTGCTTCTCGTCGTCATCACGAATTCGACAAAGTCCGGTGGCGAACACCGAATTATAACGGAGGAAAGTGCGAGGCCCCTCCGTCAGAGCCCCTACAGAGTTTCGACTCGAGAGCGCGACGCGATAAAGAAACAAGTCGACGAGATGCTACGCGACACACATCATCCAGCCGTCCAAGAGTCCGTGGGCGTCACCCGTTGTGTTTAGTGAAGAAGAAGGACGGGGACACTGCGCTTCTGCGTTGATTTCGGCGCCTGAACAAATCACGAAGAAGGACGTGTACACCCTCCCACGAATAGACGACACCCTGGATCGACTTCACGACGCGACGTACTTTTCGTCGATGGACCTCAAGACCGGCTACTGGCAAATCGAAGTCGACGAGAGAGACCGAGAAAAGACTGCCTTTATAACACCCGACGGCTCTTTGTGTTCAAGGTCATGCCTTTCGGTCTTTGCTCGGCACCTGCGACGTTCCAGCGTGTCATGGACACCGTACTGGCCGGATTGAAGTGGCAGACGTGCCTTGTGTATTTGGACGACGTTCGTCGTGTTTTCCTCGACCTTCGACGAGCATATCCGGCGGCTTGAGGCAGTACTTCAAGCAATCAAGGCCTCTGGACTGACCCTGAAGCCAGAAAAGTGCCGATTCGCGTACGAAGAGCTCTTGTTTCTGGGTCATGTGATCAGCAAGTCTGGAGTGCGCCCAGACCCACGGAAAACAGCTGCCATCGCCGACTTCGCGCCACCCACCGACAAGAAGGCCGTGCGCCGATTTCTCGGCTTATGCGCCTATTACAGACGCTTCGTCAAAAACTTTTCACGTATCGCCGAACCACTGACGCTTCTCACGAAGAATAACGTGGAATTCAGGTGGGAAACGGTGCAAGTGCAAGCCTTTCAAGAACTTAAACGACGCCTGCAGACGCCACCCATACTTGCGCATTTCGACGATTGCGCCGATACGGAAATACACACCGACGCAAGCAGCGTAGGACTCGGTGCCGTCCTTGTACAAAAGACTTACGGGCTTGAAAGGGTTATCAGTTATGCTAGCCGGTCACTATCCAAGGCAGAAGCAAACTATTCCACAAGAGAAAAGGAATGCCTTGCCATCCTCTGTGCTACATCAAAGTTTCGCCCCTACCTTTATGGCAGGCCCTTCAAAGTTTTCAGTGACCATCACGCCTTATGTTGGCTAGCTAACTTGAAGGACCCTTCAGGTCGTCTCGCACGATGGAGTCTGAGGCTTCAAGAATTCGACATTACCGTCGTGTACAAGTCCGGACGAAAACACTCTGATGCCGACTGCCTGTCTCGTGCCCCCGTCGACGCGCCGCCGCAAGACGACGACGATGACTGCTTCCTCGGAAGTATAAGTGCCGACGACTTCGCCGAAAGGCAACGGGCCGACGCGGAACTGGGGGGCCTTATTGAGTACCTCGAGTGCAAGACCGCCGTTGTTCCGAGGATATTCAAGCGAGGACTGCCGTCGTTTTTCTTACGGAACGGCGTTCTCCTGAAAAAGAACTTCTCGCCACGCGAAGGACTACCTGCTTGTCGTGCCCTCATCATTGCGACCAGAAGTCCTCCAGGCCCTACAGACGACCCGACGGCTGGACACCTCGGTGTTTCCCGCACACTCGCCAGAATACAGGAAAAATACTACTGGCCACGCCTTGCTGCCGACGTCGCCCACTACGTCAAGACTTGCCGAGATTGCCAGCGACGGAAGACACCGCCGACTAAGCCAGCGGGACTTCTGCAGCCAATCGAACCACCGCACCGGCCGTTCCAGCAAATCGGGATGGACCTACTGGGGCCGTTCCCGACGTCGACTTCCGGCAACAAGTGGATTGTCGTAGCGACTGACTACCTCACCCGCTACGCCGAGACAAAGGCCTTGCCCAAAGGCAGTGCCTCCGAGGTAGCCAAGTTCTTCGTGGAGAACATCGTCTTGCGTCATGGCGCCCCAGAGGTCCTTATCACAGACAGAGGTACCGCCTTTACTGCGGACCTAACTCAGGCGATCTTGAAGTACAGCGAGACGAGCACCGCCGCACCACCGCCTACCACCCGCAGGACCAATGGCCTCACCGAGGTCTAAATAAGACCATCGCCGACATGCTCGCCATGTACGTCGACGTTGAGCAAAAGACGTGGGACGCCGTCCTTCCGTACATGACATTCGCTTACAACACGGCCGTCCAAGAAACGACGCAGATGACGCCGTACAAGTTGGTCTACGGAAGGAGCCCGGCGACGACGCTCGACGCCATGTTACCCAACGTCACCGACGAAGAAAATGTCGACGCCGCCACTTACTTACAACGTGCCGAAGAAGCTCGACAGCTAGCCCGCCTGCGCATCAAGACCCAGCAGCACACCGACAGCCGTCGCTACAATCTTCGACGACGCTTCGTCGTGTACCAGCCCGGCGACCGTGTCTGGATCTGGACGCCTATACGACGACGCGGACTGAGCGTGAAGTTTCTTCGACGATACTTCGTACCGTACAGGGTACTTCGACGTCTCGGCGCACTCGACTACGAGGTTGTCCCCGACGGCATCACGAACTCCCAGAGGCGCCGAGCTCGACCCGAGGTCGTGCACGTGGTGCGCCTTAAACCGTACTATGCTCGTTAGCGCACCTGAGGACTCTAATGTTTGCTTTCTTTATTAGTTTTCTTTAGTATTGCATGTATTCATGTTCTGTTTTTAAGCATCGGGACGATGCTTTTTTCAGAGGGGGGCATTGCCGCGAGTCTTACATTTCATGAGTGTAAGCTTCACCCACAAAGACTGTGGGCAACGCGCTGCGCAGGCCTCGCCGTGATGTGTAGGAAGCTTCGCGATTGTTTTGGAAGAATCTGTTAAAATTGCGCGCCGCACGAGAATGTTCCAGCTTTGTCGAGAGATAACGCCGCCACCAGCGATATCGCTGGAAAGTTCGATAGCGCCTGTATAAAAGCCGACGCGCTTTGACTGCTTGTCAGTTGATCGACGGACGACGCCCTGTTCGCCGCTATCATTGTACAGCGTGTATTGCTGTAGTTCTAGTTCTCATTTTCCCGGCCACAAGTTCGACCAAATAAAGTTTCATTCTGCAAACGCCGACAGCTGTCTTCGTCGACGTCACGACCACGTGACAATATCTTCGGCCGTAAATAACCCACCAAATAGATTTTTTTTTGCTTTATGAATTTCTTTGATAATTTACAGGAATATGTCACGGCTAACGATTTTTTCCTTGTGTGTGGGAAGACACTAGAGTAAATTTTGTTCAAAATACTGCTGTCATACTGGATTTTATATTAGACTTAGCTGTGCTGTATTTGTACACCTAATTAGCCCACCGACTCAAATTTGTATGTCTTCGGCTACATGTATATACATTCTACTTACGTTGATGATGATATACGGTGATTAGTGGCGCAAGGTCTACTGATGACGAAGGTTCGCCAAAACAACAGTTAGAGACTGGTCAATGATAGTGTAAGGTTGCTCTATAAGGGCCTAATATCCTCCCCACTAAAACTGCATAAAATTTTTATTTTTAAAAAATCTTGTCACTGAAGTGAGACGCGTTAATAGAGTTAAAACGTTTGCATGGATGCAATATACTAAATGGTGAAAGAATAAGTGGGCGCCACCCCCTTTGCAAAAACCCTTGCAAGCTAGGGCCCGCTGTGTAGTGTGTTAAAGATATGATTCTCCGGTAGCGTTATCCCCCTTAGGTGGATGTGCAAATTACATAAAATGTGGCGGCGTCTTTTAAGAAGTTGAAAACATACTGATAGTCGAACACTGGTTCATGGCTCAAAATCTTTGCATGATGAAATGGGTTATTCTCGCTATGTTTTAAAGAAGTGCTATTTTTCCGGCTCTATATCGCGACACTGTAGTAGGACGTCAAGCATGGTCAGTGCCTCCCCACATCGACTACAAGTTCGGGGGTTCACTACTAGACAAGAGCTGGTTGTGCGTGCCACAAGTGTGTGCTCTTCTCCGTCTCGAGTATAGGGCATCACTTCAATTAGATTTCATAGTGGATGCTCAGTTGCCTGTTATTCGCCTAATTAAATAAACCTTGTTGTCAGTCTGGGCATCCCGCAAGCGCTCCCAGTACATTATAAGAATTTTATGTAAAACGAGCCTCCATGTCCTTTACTGCAGGGACAGCTATGAATACTTGGCAAATGCCTGCGCGGAGGGATGCGGCGAAATGGTCGGCCAATACATTGCCTTCGATGTCCTGGTGCCTTGGCACCCAGCATATGACGACCTGTTGCTTCGAAACGTAAACGACGCGCGAATTGCAAAAAAAAAAATAATAAAACGGTACAATCGAAGGGTTTTTGTGCTTTTTGTGAGATTTCAAGGCTTTTACCGCACTACAGAGTCTGCGTATGTAATTGCTTTAGGTATATTTAATTATTTAATGTGTTTAGGAGCTGCAAAAGGGATGTAAAGATGCTTGTATTAGGGTGCAAAACTCCGGCATTGAAAATGAATGGGCCGACCACTGCGTAGGATTCGCCCTCATCAGACTTAGATGCGTCTGTAAAACTTCAGGACGAGGATGTTTGTGCTGTAGTTCTGGAAAGATCATATGGATATAGGCAACAGGCGGGCGTTTCCTAACATCTACAAAAGACAGATTATGCGTAAGAGCTTGTGTTCCATTTTTGCATGTAAATGCAGACCCTGCCGGTGACTGTGGCGGTCGCGGTACAAGCCCGTTTTTCTACAGAATTGGACGCAGGTTCCTTTTTGGCGATTGAGCCTGAATCCTTTGCCCTTCAACCACTTGGACTTCTTGTTCACACGAAGCTGAACATGTCGTTCACAAATGGCTAGAGGAGACGATTTTAATGCTATCTTGATATCATCAACATATGTAGAATAAACATAGTTCATGGGATGCAAGGACACCAGTTTTTTAGACTATTCTTCTCTGTGGATATTCTGTACCGGGTGTTTCAAGAAATGTGTCGAAAATCAAAAAAAAAAATCTGGGAAATGCGATATTTCTCAGATGCCTTCACAATTACTTCTATAGCCGCAGGCATCTTAAAGGGGCCCTGCGACACAAATTAGGCGTGTAGTTTTCATCGCTTCTTCTCGAGCTGTGAAATGCACCGATATCGTTGCGCTAGTGTCAACGCCAAAAACAAAGCTGTTATAGCTTTATTTCAATGGTGAAACCACATTGTTTTTGGACTAGAGCGACAGAAAACTGCTATTTCTCTGACAGGAAGTGACACTTCATCACGTGGGAGTGACGACATTGGCCGTGCGTTTCGATTGGTTTGACCTGACAAGTCTCACGTAATAATGATATGGTCACAAATAGGCCCCACTGTTGTGCGCTGAAAATGATCAAAGCGCTGTTTATACTTCCTCAGATACAAGTGGATTTCTGTTTTTAAATGTGCAAATTTGAAAACTGTTGCGAAACGACGCTAGGAACGCTGAACAACGGCCACCGCTAGAGTGCCTCGATGCCCGCAACTCCGCTTAGAGTAAAGACATCTGCATCGTCTGCTACGGCGGCCGCCATTCTCATTCCCGCTGCATAGCTGTCTCGCTCTGATGGGAAGGGGCCCGCTCACTGAAGGACGCAATATGCAGGCATACCACGTCGTAGAAAGCCGCGCGAACGCAGCAGCACTTCGCGCACGTGAGCACAACTGCTTGGCGAGGACGATGTAGGCACTACAATGGCGGAACTGGTACAAAAGATGGCAGCACCCTAAGCGACCACGAGGCGAGTCGTCCTGTATGTCTCTGTAGGAGCCACGCGCTGATTGGAACCGACCTTTGACGTCAGTGGGAGAGCGAAATGCTAAAGGCAGCGTGTTTTCTGGTCGTCTGCTGGGGTTTTGACTAATAAATTCCGTCACACTGCACCGATTTCGATCATTCTTTTTGCGTTCATCTCAGTTCAGCCCTACACGCACTCCAACGCTGTAGAACGCCGACGAAAAAGCGTTGCAGGGCTCTTTAGGATGGCTAAAACATCATTTGGGACAGTAATTAAGAAAGTTAAATTACTGAAGCTTTTAGTTAGTGGAGTTAAGCTTTTATGTAAAATGTGGGAATGGAAGTCCTTCACGCGAAGAGCCCATTGCAGCTTTCAGGTTTTAGGAGAATTAGCCTCCAGTAATAATTGCGAAGTAATTAAATTCACCCAAATTCAGTGGCGAGACCGAAACTCGGAAGAGCACTACTGCCATATTCATCTGAGACGTCCAGAATGAGTGAGCGTCGTGATATCAACCACCAACCGACTTCATTGTGTGGGTGCCCGGGTGGCGCTTGCAATCATACGAAACTTGTCCATAACTTATGAGTTATGACTTAAAGGAGTAGTGACACGAATTTTAAAAATTTTCGGAAATATGCTCTAAATAAAAATACTGATTTCGAGAAACCTAAAACGAGTATTGTGGTGCCTGGGAATGCATCGTATATATTTTATTTATCGCTACCTTAAAAAGACACTTACGGTTTCGATATCGAGGGGGCGGCTTCTCAGTGACGTTTCATAGCAGTGTGACGTCACGGGGATACAGAAACTTGCGACGTACTAGCGGCAAATCCGTCATCTGCCCGTGGTGCACATAAATAACGATAAGTGAACTGTCGCCCAGTGACCCTGACTGTGATTTCTACGATATAGGTTGCATGCAGGATGCAGAACTTGCAAACTCGGGGGAACTGTCTTGACTCGTCGGGATAATGTTCATTGCACTGTGGCTGGCTTGCAGATGCTCAGTGACGAAAACTTCAAAGTCAAATTAAAATTTTTATACATGTTCTCCGACTCCGGTGTGTGGACATCGTTGACCCTGCATACCAAGGAAACCAAAAATGTCCCTTTTGCGATGTCTCAAAATCATGTCAGTACTTCTTTAAGTATAAGATCGACGCTTAACGCGTTTCACAGAGCAATATTGTACTTGTAGGGACACTAAAGACAAATATTAAGTCGACGTTGATTTTTCAAATAGCGGTTCCGAAACCTCGTAGTGCTACTTTTGTGCCAAGGAAGTGCTTATTTTGAAATAAAATCACGTTTTTGTGGTACGCGTCGCGTTGGCGCACATTAAATCACCCGCCTGAAAGCGGTCTTTCTCTCGTCAGTGTTGCCGTGCCCAACGTTGCTCGCATTTACAGCGTGGCGGCGTGTGCTGGCGGCGCACACCATTCGGGCATTCGGCAACATCACATGCATGCGGCATTTTGTCGAACTTTCTGTCAGAGCGACTTTCACGAGCGCGCAAAAACAGACGCGGCAGTACGCGATACCGAAACTATCACTGAGACGTGACCGCGTGAGCGAAGCAGGGCGCCGGGCGAAGCGCGGTTCGGCGAAAACGGAAGTTTTGAACCACGCGCGCCGTTCCCCAGGCACCGCCAAAGAGCTTCTTTTTTCCATGAATCAAACAGAAACGAACAAGCAACATTTTATTACGTCTCTTCATGCACGGAGGGTTCTTTTTTTATGCGAAAGCTGGAAGAGCGGCATTTCAGATACTCTCTTGGGTTTTATGTACTAGTGATGGGAAGCACCTACAACGCCAATTGTAGTGCGCAGAAGCGGACTCTCATTATGTCACGTGACGACATCGAAGGGATCATTTCCAAATTGTGTGACGCCCGGTGTCCCGCAATATAACATACTCGTGAGAAAGAGAGACAGAGGAGCTCTGAGGAAATGGATGATGGGCTATGGGCTTCCTTGGCAACCATCCATGCGAGGAACCCATCCATCATAATTTCATGGCTTATGCCATTTTTCGTTTCAACGGAGAGCCTCCGTAAGTAGGCATTATGCGCACTTTGTTGGTGTTGTGCCGCTGTTTGCAGAGCCCCTTGTATAATCCAACAGCCCATTGCCGTTTTACGCCTGGTTACAGAATTTGCGTTGTGTGGTGCGTGGTTGTTATTTCACTCTCTCATACATTGTTAACGTGGCTTGGACATGAAGCCTGTATAGCGCCGTTAAAAAGAACCTCTTTGGCGTTGCAATTATGAAGCACAGAGCTTTATGGGGATACAAGAGGTACGAGGTGCTTCGAGGGCTGTGGAAGGGTGTGACGGTCCCGGGGCTTACATTTGGGAACTCAGTGGTGTGCATGAAGTCAGAGGTACGATCAGGAATGATGTAAATCAAAGGATGCTGGGCCGCCTCGCGTTGGGCGCTCACGGGAAGACAACAAATGAGGTTTTAAAGGGTGATATGGGATGGACAGGCTTTGAAGTGAGGGAAGCTCAGAGCGAAATGAAATTCGAAGAGAGGCTGAGGAAAATGAAGAAGAGTAGATGAGCAGAGAAGGTTTTCAGGTATTTCTATAGAAAAAGCGTTGACACGCAGTGGAGAAAAAGAACTAGGAGGCTCACCAGTAAATATACGGCTAGCAGTGCGGGCGATATGGCAACAAGGAGCATTAAGCGGAAGGTCGGAGAGGCGGAGGGGACTTATTGGATGACAGCGATGGAAAAGAAGCCGGCTCTGAGCAACTACCGAAAGGGAAAAAACGAAATAAGGAGGGAAAGATTTTATGATAATTCAAGGGGAAGCGCTTTACTGTTTGCAAGCAAGGTCAGACTGCCTTAGAACGCGTAGTTATAAAGCGAGATTCAGTAACGAAGAAGAACAATGTACATGCTGCGGGGGAACTAAGGAAACAATGGAACATGTACTGATTGAATGTGGCGATATTCACCCAGGTATACGTGTGGGCACGAGTCTACAGGAAGCCTTGGGTTTTAGGGACAACAATGGAAAGCTGAACACGTCCGCGATAAAAATAAGTAAGAGACGGTTAGAGTATTGATGGCAGAAAAGTAGAGATCAAGTACAAAAATAAATAATGGGGAAAAATAAGGTCATTCTGCCTTAAGAGGCAGAGAGATGGACCGTGAATTTATATTTTTTGGTATAATACCATAGATTTGATCAATGTAGACAAGGTATTAGGCCAAAATGAAACAAGGAAGTTATTTTCTTTTTTTTTCTTTTTTCTTCTGGCAGACATGTCACCGCCCCGTTATAAAGGGGACGCTCATAACATCCATCCATCCATCCATCCATTTGGCTTAATTTCTCGGTAAGTAGGGCACCGCTGTTTGATAATATTGCCGTTTTATACGTTGTCATACATTGAGCTTTCGCTGTGACATAAATTGTTATTTGCCTTTAGTGTCCCTTTAAGGTAAATTTAAATCGGCATTTATCTACTGGAAAGTAAAGTAGAGCTACACCTACCTAAAAATGACTTTGGAGTGTGTAGTCAAACATCCCTTCTCAATTCGAAAACCAATGTAAGAGTTCGCAGAAGTGAACGCAAATAGCATTTCTTGGCAAAAAGCAGCGGCTGCAGCCGCACAGCTTCTTGAGATGCTGAAGCGAAAGCGGTGACGTCATCTTCAGTATGCTACGTCATCGGCACCAACAGCACTGTTAAAGCATGGCCTTCGCGATCAGTTCCACCAACGCGGGATGCCGGAATTTGTCACGGAGGCTACGGTTGAAGATACGGCAATGCTTCGCGGCTGCGCCAAAGGTACCGACGATCAAGTAGTTCCGCTTAGTCCGTTTCCACGCCCACACTTTAGGCGCGTTCGCGTGGGCGGAACAAGGACGAACTTTTCCTTTTGCGTATTTGAAAGCTCCTGCTGCCACAGCAGCGAAGAAAATTGCGCCATCGTCGACAATATGTTGGTCCTTGTTGACAACAAAGTTTTACCTAAATCTAAAACCACTTCAGCTTCCCTTTAAGTGCGACTTTCGCTGTTTTCTTGTAATAAAAATACGCCGACTACTGCGGCAATCTCGCCGACATCGCCGATTTTGTTGGCCGTGTGGAAGAAATTTCACAGGGCGAAGCATGTCGTTACACATCGCCGTTACGCCCAGTTCTGAGGGATCGGCAGAATCCCATAGAGGCGTATAACGACGCGGGATTCTTGTCGCGGTACCGCTTTTCTAAGCGAGCGGTGTTGTGCCTGTTGGAAATGCTGCCGCGGGCCCAAAGGACAACGAATGCTGTCACCCCGTTCCGCCACTGGCTGCATACCGATTATATGCGTGAAATATATTTGGATGGTGAGGTTCTTTCTCTTGCTGCATTCAACAGTTTTAGGCTTTTCTGCAAGGCTTTTCTCCAAGGTGTCATCACTCTCAGATGTGAGAGTGATGAAACAGCGGAATACCCGAAGTTTTATCTCTCCCCTCTTCTCATAGGCTTTCCTGTTTTCCATTTCCCCTCTCCTCCTCCACTTTTGCGATTGGAGAGAATGCTACGAAGCGCAACCATACTACGCGCTAAGGCAGCCAGTTGCTGTCTTAAAGCAGACAAGAGCACATGTCGAAATGTGGGCTCCGACGAAACGCCCTGTTCCAAGAAATTTCACCTCTTCTCAGCTCATAGCGACAGCACGGAAAGCAGACTGTGAGACAGGTTTTGCAAATCACGTTTTTTTGTTTAATACACGCACATCAAATAAAAGAAACTAAACATTTTTTCACGCTAACGAAATACGGTTTCCATATCTTCGCACCTGTTCCCGACCGAAAACTGTGCCTCGATCACCGGCTGGTGATCGAGGCACAGTCTTTACACCCGACACTACGGACTGCGGTGCTTGCGTCAGCCTACGCGGCACACGCAGGACGGAGAGATGCAGGAACGAGTGCTGCACGCCGGAAAGAGCTGCTCCAGAACGACCGGCGCCGGTTTCAGCAGCCGCTTGCTTTTGCCGCTCCGGGAGACGCTGAAGAGGCAGGGCAACCACCGCTGCCGGCCGCTTTCCGTTCGCCCAGATGGACAGCGACACAACGGGACACGCTACGAGCAGGGGGCGCAGACACGAGAGTCATACCTCAGAGAGAAATAGAACGAAAGGGAAGAAAGAGAAATAAAGATAGAAAGAGCGAGAAAGAGAACTTTGCGGCTCTCCTGTGGCCATAATTCCTTGATACCATGTAAGCTAAATCTACTAACACCGATAATGGAAATGCAGGAGAGGGCTCTACATTATAATATACGTAATCCCATATTCACAACCACCGCGAATATAATGCTCCTGAAGACTTGCGTAGCATCTCATTAGAGCGCCTCATTAGGCGCAGTAACACTAATAAGTAGCGGTTCTGGTGCTCTTACAGATATATATCGTTAAAACATTGCTAACTGAAACTATAGAGACCGAAACGCGGAGTTCATGACAAGTGTAGAGGTGGAGTCAATAACCAGAACTGTGACTTGATTTACTACACTATTAGATACAGCCTGCGCCTATCTAGCACTGCACTAACCTCAGTGGTTCGGCCATGGTCAGCAGGCGCGCCCTTAGGATCCGATCGGCCGAACTTGCGCGCAGCATTGTGGCGGGTGAAGAGGCGAGGAGCGCGATAAACAGCGATAAAGGCACTGTAGCCCAGTGCCGGTGCGGCGCTGCATCGAGCGGCGGTCCGTTCGGGGCCATTTGCTGCAGGAACGAACCTCAAGTGACCCGAGGCGCCCACGCTGTGTTCGAGCTCTTGCTTCGTGGGCGAGCTGGAGGAGACGTAGCCGTCCTCTTTTGCCGCCGGCAGGCTGTCGCTGGCGAAGGGTAATAGCGCTTCCTTCGTCGAGGTACGCGAGTCGATGAACACATTCCTAGGATCCCAGGTATGCGTCATCAGGTCCTCAATACCAGCGTGAACGAAACCTTTGATGCGTTGTTGTGGATGGCCTGCGCAGCCTTTTTGCTAGAACGCTGCTTCGCTGGCAGTGCGCGAGCCGTATATGTTGATGATGATTTCATCTGAGGCCCCCTCCTGTTCTTCGTCTTTCTCCACTACGTAGCTTTCGCCAATGAAATTGTTTTGCAGGAATTCGGCTTTCAAATGAAAATAGTTATAGCCTTAAAAATTACCGCGCTATTTCGTTGTTACCGACCCTCTCGGGATGGCGGCTTGGCAGTATTTATTTCTTCAAAAATTGCTCATCAGGTTAAAATTAGATGTCAGGTAATGAATTTATAGAAAACGAAATTTTAGCCTTAGGTATTTTCTTCCGGTATTCTTTCCATTTTCGTTTGTCATTGCATATATTCCAGCAGCAGTTCAAAGTTTTACTGTTCTAGATTCCGTAATTTCGCCTTGTAAGAAAGAAATTCTATTGGCGGGAGACTTCAATTCCCATCAGGCTTCATGCGGATCCTGAACCGATATGAGTGGCAAGCGTTCGTGGGATTGGGCTTCCAAGAATTATTTACCGTGTATTAAGGCACCCACTTTTGTTTGCAAGGAGTCTCTTTCAGCGAATGACGTTAGTTTATATACTCTTGCCTCTCTATCTACATGGTCTACTCTTTAGCTGAGCTACAAGTAGTGACCGTTTTCCTATACTGTTTGAGATTGTATGCCTGTTGACTTCAGCAAGCAGCCTCTCGATCACTCATGTAAACTTTCAATAGATTCGAAAAGTTGGTACATGCGGCTTTGTCCATATGGATAGATGAAAATGCAGAACAAAATGCCATGAATTTAGGCTATGCTATAAAAGATTGCTTACATAAATCTAAAGTCTCCGTAAATGTCTCAAAAAGAGGTTCTTCTAATTCTTGGTGGAACTCGGACTCTTCACGTGGTTATTGATTCAGAAAAGCTGCGGGGCGAAAACTACTTTACAACCATGCGATGACTAGGAAATTGGAGTTATTATAAATAAATGACTGCACTCTTTAAGGGAACAGTCACCACTGCGAAGGACTTATGATAACCAACATTCTGAGTACCTTTTAAAACCTTGCAACAGGAAAACACTTTTTAACTTCCTTAAAACCAAAAAGGTCCTTCCTTCACTCATAAACTGTCGAATCGGTGTTTTCAATGCCAAGTGATCTGTCTATATAGTATTCATGGACATATTTACAAAGGGCATGAAAGTGGCTTCACGACTGCCTTCTCATACAACTTACAGTCTCTTGATAAAAGTGACGACTCTGAAGAGGTCACAGCTTCAGAACTAGAGCACGTAGTAAAAATAGCGCCTAATTCTGCATGCGCCAGGTCCCGATGGTTTTAAAACATCGGTGATAGTAATTGATCTTGAGGTTCTACCACAGGACCTACTTGCCAATCCGTTAAACACTCTATTAGAAATTTATGGATTCCATCTTATCGGAGAATTGCGAAAATAATTCCTTTATTAAAAAAGGAGGGCGCTGGATTTACATTAGAAACATCAGGTCCTAATCGCTAGCAGCTAATCTGGTAAAAGTAACAGAAGGACACTCACGCATCGGGATAGATAACTGGTTGAATGAAAAGCATGATCGTGAGCCCATGCCAAATTGGATTCACGCGTGGCTGTTCCATTTGGTGCGCGTATGTTGGCTTGGCAAGCACAATACAACTTGTTCGGTATAAGAAACAATTCACCACGTTAGAAGCACTGGATATTAGAACAGATTATGGCTGCGTGGTACATGTCAAAATAATAAATTCGCGTACAACGTCGGTTTACCACATGACATCGTCGCATGTGTATATTCGCTGGATATTACAACAGCTTATGACGACGCAGAATTTTCTTATTCACAATCCGGTTTGTGTTTTTTAAGAGATAAGAAAACAAGAGGTCTTCCCAAGGGTCAGTACAGACACCACTACTATTCACTATTTTGATATTTACTATTCCTATACAATAGGGCGTACATGGGTATGTATAAGGCGATGACATCGCGTTTTTCGCTACAGCTGTTGAAGTACATACACTGTATCGATATCTACAGATGAATATGAATACACTGGAAACGTAGGTTGGGGTGCATTCACTTATCCCTGAATATTAGTAAATGCGCCATTGTTATTTTCCTCCTAAGTGTTCCTGTTCAAATTTCGTTGCTTTACTGAAAGGACGTTATCTCGCAGGTTGGATTGGTTAGGTACTCAGGGGGTGACTTATGCTGAAAATATAATTGGAATTCGCGTATAGAAAATAGGTTCCGCTATACGCCCTGATGTGCTAATTATGATTTATTGCATGCTTATTCGCCCGATATTAGACTTCGGGTGCGTTCTGTTTTCTGATGCACCTACTGTTGTTGTACACCTGCTTGTGCGTCTTTCTGTCATTCTTTCCTCTGACCACGTACCCGCACGCGTGAAGAACAACGCTGTCATTACAATAGGAATAGCACAAAAACAACAGTGAAGATAAAGTTGAACAGCGTAAGATGAGAAGCCAGGCGCCGTTTTTTTATATAAAAGATTACTTGCGACAAATTTAGGAAACCTAAGACATACGCGTAATGATTCGCGTTCTGGGAGTAACAGCTGCCGCAGTTTGTAGGTAGGCGCATCAGAAAACAAAATGCAGCCGAAGTCTAATCTCGGGCGAATATACAGGCAATAAAGCATAATATGCACATCACGGCGTAAACCAGAACACTTACTGCTGAGCCTATGTAAAAAATTTACCACTTTACGGACGTAGAAAGCGGTGATAGTATCCAGAAAAAACACTGATTCCAATCCTTCGCAAATATCATGGACATTGCGATTTGTCGCTGAATTGTGCGAAACACAAGCATCTCTTCCTTCACGACAAAAATCGGCCGCAAGTAGTGACTTACAATACGGAATGACTCCAATACTTCGCGAATATCATGGACACAGCACACGTAAAACAATGGTTTTTGGTTCAATGGTGCAAAACACAAGCGTCTCCTCCTTCACGACAAAAGTCGGCAGCAAGTATCTCTTATAATACGCATGACCTCCAGAAATTCATACCAATATGGTCGTCGCATTCCATAGCTGCGACTACGCGTTCTGCACCTCTGTTATTGCATGAAACGTGTATTTGATCCCAAACGGCAGTTTAGGAGGGACATCGCGTAAAATCCATTCGACGTATCAACCGAGAGGGCGCACCTGGGTGCACCGCGATCGTCACTCATTCGTCCACGGCCGCTGCCCCCTTAACGGCTAACCCTAACGCCCTACGCACGAAACTGGACGGCGGGACCCTGCTGGAGCTGCTTTTTTCATACGCTCTACGTCTTCGAGGTGAGTGGTTGACTTCCCATTTATTCGTCCTTTGTGGTTGTAGCTCGTGCCGCTAAAATCGATCTGCTGTCATAGCTCACGCTTAGCAATATCCGAGACGAGGCCGCTTCGAGTAAAGGCCGGGAAATGTGCTGGTTACGCCGACGTTTTCGTTACGCTTTGATCCCCGCGCTACGCAGATATAATTAGAATTATACTTACCCTTGTGGGTTGTATTGTGCATGTTTTTTGAGGCGGAGTGCAAAGTGAGCGCACAAAATGCAGCATTTACGGCAATCGCAGAATGATCGTGTAGGTCGTGTTTACAACTCGAACTTGTGGTTTTCGTTTCGCGCTCATAACTTGGCCGCAGTTGTCGCATTACGCTATATTTTGCGCCTGCGCATGGAATTAAGGACAAGAATATTGCGATTGCCAGCACGTGTTCGGGCTTGTCAGTGCCGGAGCGCAGCCGCTCGATGTGTGTGTCTTCCCTTAGTGCTGGCGCCGTTAGGTGAGCCTGTGTTTACGCTGCCGGTATGCCGCTGCGCTGAAAGACGAGACGATCTACCGTGAAATCGTGGCGCGCTGCAGCCTTCACGCGTGTCATCACCGTCGGGCGAAAGTGCATCTCCTCCGCGGTGTCTGGTGAAAGGCACGAGCAGCCCGAGAAGGGAACTGTAAACTCAAGGGGACTCAAGTAGCATTGCACTTTTTTTTGCGGAAGGCTATTTATAAAGCCACGGCTCGTGAAACGCATTTTCAGAAAATCTGCTTTTCCTAAATTAGGTTAGGACAAAATTTCCCCTATAGAACCCGATGGTAGGATATTTACTTATAAAGAGTTTTACAAACTTACGCTTTCGTGGTTTTTTAATACTACCTTTAAGAGAGAGAAGAAATAAGAGAGAAGGAAAGGCAGGGAGGTTAACCAGTATAGGACAACCGGCTTGCTACCCTACACATCGGGACAGGGTGGGGGAGATTAAAGATGGAGAGGAAAGAGAGAGAGAATATGGACAATATGGTCTATGTTGGTGATTTTTTAATAGAAAGATAACATTTAGTGATACATGACAGTTTGTATTAACTCATTGTCAGGAAGTTTTACTGTAGGTAAAAATAATTTCAGATGTATATAGTGTGAAATGATGTGTACGGCTGGCGACAAAGTTGCAAAAAATTGTTTTTGCACATGTTTGGCCGTAACTTGAGCACTTGAGTTGGTCTTATTAAAAATATGGTAAATAACGCATTTACTAGTAACCTTCATTGGCTACTGGCTGAGAAAGTTTTATAAAAAATATTTTGTTTTAAGCGAGAAAAATATTTTTGAAGAGTTGTTCTGCCAGTCTCTTTGCTTTCGCGGGTTTATGCCTCGTAGCAATGCGTCCTAGCGGCAAGTACAAGCAGCACGGACATGCGGAAGATTTAGACATGATAAGCAGCTTTGTCTGTGCTAATTTGAATGATTTACTATTGAGTGTTAGCCTGAGTAAACAAGAAATCGAGTGCATCAAATTTGAGTTTCCGCTAACTCTCCCAAGTAACTTATTTTGTTACAGTGGCAAGGTGAAATATTTGTTTGATTAACACAACCATTGCCAGACAAAGGAAATCAAGTTTGGTAGCCACTGCTTGGGCTTGTGGTGTTGTTCTTTTGCGACAGGTGTTCCTTCTAGATTGGACGAAACTTGGAAGTATTTCAAGAAATTGTAGCTCGGGTGCCCATGGGCCAAAGGGCCTTCATTGTTGCAAAAGATGTGCCACAGGCGGAACCCTGCTGTGCAAGGTATGCCAAAATTGCTTTTAACATGCAGTTCTTTACATAAAAAAGGTTCATTGCAAAAAAAAAATACGGTTGATCCCTCCGTCATAGGAATCGGAATAACACGAAAGTAAAACGTGCCCTCATAGAACTAACTGAATGTTTAGTGTACATTGATATAAGAGAGATTGCACAATGTATATTGATGTCTGGCAGCTATACCACCGTTTAACGTGGATGCACCCACTTTATTGCTTGGTGGTACATCTCCATGCCGGCCACTAACGTCCATGTTCAATGATTAAACAAACCCTTGTGGTAGCTATAGTAGTTAACGGTGAAAGCGCAATCGGAGAACGAGATGGGATAGCCAGAAGAGCGTCGCATATTGCACGCAGAACTTGGTCGCCATCCCTCGGCATGTTAAAATGCGATTGAACACCACGGCCGGACTAGAGGGAAACGCGAAGTGCGTCGTGCCGCCCCGGTAGCCCGGCCGCGATTTTTCTCGAAGCGAGCGCGTGAGCGGGGAACGCGATGAGCTAGGTGAGGCAGGCGCGCGTCGCAGACCTATTTTTGGTTTAGATCAGCGTGATGCTATGAACGAGGCCGACGCTTTTACGACGCTTGGGCTGTGGTCACCACCTCTCGGTGTGTTAAGACATTGACAAAATTGAAGTTCTATTGAAAACGCGCCGAAGGGGCGGACGTGTAACGCGTTGCAGGTTCCAATCGCAGAGGCCACAGTAATGACGAATTCATTTACTTTACCGCTCCCAGAGGGTAACACCACCCCACCGACCTGGAAAGAGTGGTAGATATAAAAGGCGCGTTTGTAAAGCTTCTAGAGTCTGTGACCGTGGCGCAGAGGATGGCGCGCCCGGCATCTCTCGTTGCGGTCCGAGCGGTCGTGGGTTCGATGCCCGTTGACGGAAATTTTTTCTTTGCCATCTGATCGTGTACATTTTTTCTACGTCATTTCCGTGACGGAAATACGTCACTGAAGTCTTGGTGAACCACGGCATAAAACACTTTCGTGTTAAAAAAAGGAAGGACAAGGAAATGCATATGCCTACACACAAAAGCTGTGTGGGCTCTGTATTTTGTTGTCACGCGTCTTGTTTCTTTTACCTCACCAAGCAAAGAAGGCAGTCATTATTGCAGTGCTCTTTTTATGGCATCGGGCTAATTTTGGCTATCAGTACTTCCATATTACGGTTCGGGATCTCGTGCGACAAGTTTTTACCCTAGTTGGTTATGCGTAATAATGGACTTTTCCATCTTCCTTATGCGGCCATACACATGCAGTTTGAGTGGTTCAATAACACATGCAGTTTGCGCGGCAGGCTTTACCTATAAAGTGTTGTGTATTCACTGAACTGCATGCAGCTTAACAGCTGAAGAAATTTAGTTGCAGTCTGGGAATCGTACCCTGTCACCATCAGCCGGCTCAACGGCCTATTGGTTTCGTCGCTTGTCTGCTAAACTGAAATATGTGGGTTTTATTCCGGCTGTGGTGGTCGCAATTTGATGAAGGTTAAACGCTAGAGGTTCATGTACTGTGTGATGTCAGTGCACATTAAAGGACCCCAGCTGGTCGAAATTATCTGAACCCTTCCA
The DNA here is from genome assembly GCF_013339695.2 of Rhipicephalus sanguineus. Classification (NCBI taxonomy): domain Eukaryota; kingdom Metazoa; phylum Arthropoda; class Arachnida; order Ixodida; family Ixodidae; genus Rhipicephalus; species Rhipicephalus sanguineus. The sequence goes on from NC_051176.1 coordinate 42,350,921, forward strand.
CTACGGCGTCTCTCATAGCTTCAGTCGCTTTGATACATTAAATCCTGCAAACCATACTCATCGCTACTGCATATGTGGATGAACTGGTTCTACCATCTGCGCTGTCGTGCTATCTAGGCAGCGGCTGTGTGAAGATAAATTGACGGATGATTTTAAACAATGTCAGTGATTTTGGGCAAGTGATCGGCTTCAACTAATAAGCTAGTGCACACCTTTGCTCTCATATAAATCTAATAAAAATTAATCAAACTAATAATGTAGTGCACACATTGTTTGTTGAGGCGGTAAATGAGGCCAGCATGGTACAGAAGGCACAGCATCAATTGTTCAGGTTCGTGAACTTCGAAATTTTATTTTAAAAACATTCTTTTCTCCTGTAGCAGTCATGCATTCCATTGGTCACCATTGATTGGGCCTTTATCTTCAGGTTGTCTAAGATACACAGGAGTTATGACGCATTGAGTCAGTTAAATTGACATGGATTAGTATTAACTATGGATTTGTGGGTCACATGGGAGTAACAAGTGTAGTGACTGCAGGATAGTTCTTAGGCGATAATCTTAGTTATTATATATAAAATGTCTCTTTGTGCCTTTTGTTTGGTGAATATGTATATTTAATAGGTTGCTAAACCTGGGCATGGACCTTTGCTATTGTGCTCTGTCAAGAAAGCCTGTCTTTGGCGTGGTCTCAATATCCTAATGTGGCGCAATGCCTACCATTACAAAAAGCTATTGCATGCATTGATGTTGAGAGCTTGCAAGCAGCCACCTTGTCTTGAAAGGGTGTCCGAATATTCAAAAAATTTCGAATAACGAATCGAATAATGGTCATGCTGAATCAAATAGTGTGTATTTGAAATACCAAATATTTTTCGAATAATTTCAAATAATCAGCACGGGCGGGAAAACCCCGCAGTAACTATGCGTTACAACGGCCAGGGGTCATTTTTACCCATTTTAACAATTGAGTTACCAAGATACATGCAGCTCCAGCTTTTAACGGTCTGTCGACACTGTACTGATCACCAGAAAAGGGCGTTTTTGCTAAAAAAATGCCCCCACCTCCCCGAAGGGAATCGTGAGGAAATGCGAATGCATTTGTTGCACCGAGAGTACACGGCGTAGTAATTTTAATGGCGTAAAGTTGGACACATCGACGCGCTCAAGTGTCTCCCTTTTGGGCGCCTCTTTCAACGAACGGTTCCTACGTGCGTTCTAATCACCTCAGGGATGTTGCCACCGCCTTCAATGCAGCACAAACGCGTTTAGAACGCGCTGTTTTCGGGCTGTGCCAAGGCAGCACAAACGCTACAAACGCGTTTCAAACGCACTGCATTGAGGCGGTGGCGCAGGGAGGAGAGGGAGCGAACGGCAAGAGAAGGAGCGGCGAAGCACTGCACATACCCTCTCCTACACTCTCTCCACCCCGCTCCGCCGAGCTCCCGCGATGCGAGCGCCCTCACACGCCAGAGCGCGCTCCTCCTCTCCACTCACTCTCCGCTACTCCGCCCGCACCACCTGCTCCGGTTGCTAGGGGCGAGGATAAGCGCGCGCGCCCGCAGCTATTGCTATGGGAGAGGGAGTGAGAGCGCAGAGGCGTGCGGACACCGACGCTTGACATAGCCCGACTAAGAAATGCATTCGCATTTAAAACTGCAGTGTTGCAGATGCGAACGTGTCACCGACCCACTATCATCCCCATGAGATTGGTCATGCCCCGCCACAGTGGTTATGGCGCTCGAGTGCTGACCCGAAGGTCGCGGGATCGAATCCCAGCCGCGGTGGCTGCATTTTCGATGGAGGCGAAAATGTTTGAGGCTCGTGTACTTAGATTGAGGTTCACGTTAAAGAAACCGAGGTGGAAGAAATTTCCGGAGCCCTCCACTATGGCATCTCTCATAATCAATTCGTGGTTATGGGACGTTAAACCCAGATATTATTATTATTATTATTATTATTATTATTATTATTATTATTATGAGATTGGTCATGAGACGGTGGGGATTATGGCTGCATTCGGATACAGAAGTGCGATTTTTGTACGTGTTCACATGACTGACAACAGACACAAGTGTTATGATGATGTAACTGCTCTTGCAGATGCAGTATTCAACCATGATATTTAGCTCCCTTTGGTGCCAAGGCCCATGAAGTAAAAACCGGCTTGTGTGTTTCACAGAATGGTTATCTGCATGGGTTATGTTCAGTTCAATATTGCTTAATTCCTATGCCATACATCAGTTGTAATGAAAGGCTGATGACAAATTGGCCCCTTGAATAATGTAGTGACTGCTGTATTTCAATGTATAGTTAAAAAATCTCCTGAATGCTCTAGTTGCTGATGCATACGAGCTTACCTCATTTTACACAACTGTAGTAATTTTCGGTCGCTTAAAAGTAATTGTAAATTTCTTTTGTTTGTGAATATTTTTTGCAAATAAAATGTTATGGAATTTCAGAGCTCTTTTGATAATGATCGCCTTACTATTCAAATGATATTCGATTCTTATTCGGTTCGGTTCTAAAATTCACTATTCGCACGTTCCTGTTGTCTTCTGTTCCGCAAATTTGGCAAATTTTAACGTGACAGTTTATTTCAGCAGCAGCTTTTGCTTTCACACAAGAGCTGCTTTTCTTGCAAAATTTCAAGCCAATATCCAAATGTCAATAATAGTTCCTAAATGTAACGTGGTTTGCATGAGGGGTTGCAATAGCCATCACATTTTGTTTACAAAATTGGTAAGCCCTTACTCTCTTCAGGAAGAACTCGGTATGAATCTGACAGGGCGAGTGATCTGCTCACATTGGCTAGTCAAGTATTTCTAAAGACCAGATGCCCTTGCTTTCATTATTCTGTTGCATACATTTAACTTACGACACTTGTTCTAAACATACTAGATTTTTAAAAGTACTTATGGTGTTTTCATGGGATATACTTATTCACATTGCAGTAGAAGGCACGGAAATAATGTTGAAACGTGGTGTTCTATAAACATTCGCATGGATTAAATCAAAATAGAGTACAGCAAATTCCATGCTCGTGGGAATAGATTTTATGCGAAGCAGTCAGTGAGACGCCCATGCTGCATTTTTTACTCCTTGAGCCAAGCGGCTGATTGACGTATTTGTGTAAACTGAGTAGTTGTCGGCTTATCGAGGGCTTACCAGGCATGTTGAGTGCACTGATGTCTAAGGAGTAGCTTATGGTACGACGCAATGTCAGCACTCGCGTTAAAAGCACAGACATCAGGTTTATGAAGATGAGGTACACGCCACCAGGGTTAAAATCTAGCCCGAACTGATATTTATCGTATCCTTTCATTGGGATTTTTCGCTCGCTAAGAAGCCACTGACATCAGCAACATATTTTCTGTGGCACGGTGTCCTTAATGTTATCACGTTAAGATTTCTAGAGTGCATTCTTTCCTTTCCTAGGTTAACGAACCGTGAATCATGTGGGGCACATACCCGCAATCCACAGGCCATAGGTGAGCAGGTATGGCCACACGTAACTAAGGGAAAGGGTTTCATGACGTATTGAACAGGCATGTCACATTACTCATGTGAATGGGCCACGACACTGAATTTACGATGTCACACTCACCATTGATGTTCTTTCAGGTGCTGCTTCTATTGTTCTTGGGCCAGTTGTTGCCCATCACGCCGGCACCACTACGACTGGTTTTGCCACAAACGTCTTGGTGTCCTGATGTCGCAGGGAATTGTTGTGTGACCACATCGTTAGCAAAGTATGCAGCATCATCATTTCCACCGCATCCCCCACTGCCAATTGTGGATGGTACAGCGTTCTCCAGTCAACGAGATGGAACAGTCAGGTGACTGAGCAGCTCATAAGCACACCTATTTCTTCGATGCATGGGGCCATGCCACTGCAGTTACGATGCCATGATTATACTTGATGTTCTTCCAGGTTAGTCAGTACCATAGGTAGGCGAACTCACTCATGAGTCGACTCCCTCAGACTCACTCAGACTCATATCGAGACGTGAGTCTGAGTGAGTTTGTATGAGTAATGTTTGTGTGAGTCTGAGTCCGAATGAGTTCGGTTGAGAAAAATTATAGTGAGTCTGAGTGCGAGTGAGTCCGGTTGAGGAAAATTTTGGTGAGTCGGACTCTGAGTGAGCTCTAAGGGCAAAATATATTGTATGAGTGAGTCTGAGTGAGCGCCACATTTTTTGCCAAACTATGGATCGGTACGAAACACACCGGTACCATGAAGACGATGTTTCCCTTGTTGTGGCGTTGTCGCTATCCAACTGTTTGAAATGTGCTCGTGATGCCTTTTTTTTTTCAAATGATACATTTATTTTGCATAGTATGGTTACAACGGTGAAGGATATACAGAAAAGGCTCCCAAGGTCAGGAGAAAGTGCTGGTACTCTTTGTGCATAATTATTAGATACAAATTACCTTTGACTTCTCCTACTTCTCGGTGGTCACGTTGAATCAAACCCTAAGCCTAGGACTAAGGCACAGACGGAAAAATGAAACAATTTGACTTTTTCTGTCCCACATTTGTAAACTAGCTGCATTACCGTCCTGGAATCATTGAATAAGTTCCTTAACATTCGTATTACCCTGGAAAATGACTTGGACACAGCATGTTGCTGAATTAGAATCAAAAATTGAATCGGTGCCATCTGCCCAGCCATTATTATTGCCTAATTCAGAAACATGTAATATGTCATAAGACATCTGATGTTCTTTTTTATGGTGTTCCAGATAGAGAAAATCAAACTTGCACGTCTTTAAGCAACTCGTGAGCGATTTTCATTCCAATAGGCTTAGTGTCGTACAGCAGCCAACCATTCATTTGGACTCGTTGGGAACGACCGAAAAGTCAGACAAATCGAGAGTCCGAAAGAAAAGGATTTGCCTGCAAAAAGGCACAGTGGCTGGAAAAACTTGTCAATGTACGTCTCTACACACAAATACACACACGCTCGCAAACAATTCAGCCTGTATTTCAGCCAGTGCTTGGGCATCGCTGTAGGCTGTCATTAGCACTTCGTTAAATCCGCATTTGATGGCTATGGTGAGGGCGGCGCGTCATCATTGTAGTCACTGTTCACCTGCGCTGGTTCGAGAACCTGACGCGTGATCTCATCATCGTTCAGCTCGGTGAACACTTCCGAGCAACTTCGGAGTGAGGTTAGCCACCTTCCACCTGAGGAATAATCGCTGCTTTTAGGGGCGAAGCTCCTTAAGCCGTGGGTCGTGCGTCCCCGATGTATGTAGTAGCCACCTCTCGTTTAGTTCGTGAAGTGTCCGCTAGATGGCGGTACTTGTATATGATTAGTTCGTGGAGTGTCCGCTAGATGGCGGTACTTGTATATGATGAAAACGGCTCAAGGCCGGCTAGATAACTGAGGACGACGAAGTGGGAAGCTCCAGCAGCAACCACGATTTCTCTGAGGAAGACGACGCTCGGGTCTTCGGTTCTTCGGACGTGTTCAAGGCCGGCTAGATAACTGAAGACGACGAAGTGGAAAGCTCGAGCAGCAACCACGATTTCTCTGAGGAATACGACGCTCGGGTCTTCGGTTCTTCGGACTTCAACGCCTGATGCTCACCACCCCTTCACGAAGCGGCTCTGCCAGTCCGATCCCGCAACCTGTTCCTGCAGTGGATACTCCTGTCCACCGCTGCAGTCGCCGACTGCGAGGCCTTAGTCCCGAGGCCATCTCTCTGGAACTTCTCCAGCCAAGCCCTACATCAGGAGAAACGGCCACCGCCGGCGCTTCACAGGTGACTGTTGAGCAGGCGATGCGAGAAAGTTTGATGTTTAACATTTCTCACGTGTTTACTTTAGTGGGGCGAATTACTCGTATTCACGGTTTACCGATGATGCCCTCCGGAGCTTCGCCGCACTCATCATCATTCACCCCGTGGATATGCTGTGCTTTTTTTTTGCACCTTCAGCAGTGTCTTGCAGTTGCCACGTTTCTTCATTAGTCCTGACCACGCAGATGAACGGGTGGCGTCAGAGCCATTGCATCAGATCCGGCCTCACACACCAAGCAACAAATGACAGAGTGAGACGCAGATGAGGCAAGCCGCAGAAACAACAGAAAATGCAAACCCTCGAATGCCAACAGGGAACGATGTTGGACTAGCTGATGTTGCTGTGCTCATGCTGTCATTCTCTCCTTGTCCGTCTTGTAAGCGCTGTCATTCGCTTCAGACATCAAATTGATCAAACCATGAAACGCCACACCACAGCTGTGGCCACACACACCGAGCCAGTGTCAACCAAGCTGACACCGAGCGTGGCTAGGCGTGTGGTTTGGCCGTTGTAGCCATTCAATGAATACTTCACTGGCTAAAACCAAAGAGCAACCATTACATGTAGCCAAAAAAACATAGCCTTCGACATCGGGAATCGCAATTTCTGCGTGGATTTTGACGCTGGCACGACCTCCAGCCATGGCCAATGCAAACTTCGAGTGCTGGCAACATAGTAAAAGCATTGTAAACATCGCTGACATCTTGTCATTGCGCTTGACGGCATACCCAAACAGCCAGCAGGAGTCCGACAAATCAAACAGCGCACAGCGGAGTATCCAAATTTTCAGTTGAGAGTCTACATTACTTGAATGGGACAAGTGGCGGTGCCGCGAAGGTGTTCGACTAAACAGTCATCGACTGTACTTTCGATTGTGAGAGCGCATTGTTTGGGCCACTTTTCAACTAGTAAGCTAAGGCCTGTCATTGCCAACTTGTACAACGATAAAGAAGTTGAATCTGTGATGAGTAACAGCTTCAAGCTCAAGAACACAAGCTTCGGCGCCTCTCATAATATTCCGAGGCCGTCCAGACTTGTGTCACACAGGCACTTTTGAACGGCCATCCATTCGATGGCCATCGAAGCGCCACAACTCTCTTGACTCGATGGAGCTGTCGCGATGCTACACGGCAGTTCTGAAGGGCCGTTTCTCTCAAAGGTTGCATGGCGCTGTGGATATTTATTTTCGTATTCCTGTCTTCGAAAGTTAAATAATACAAATCCGCTTAAAAGCACAAATATGTCTGTTATTTTTGTTTAAACATTTTAATAAGTCGTTTATTCGTAGTTATGAATACATATTTAATTTTTGAAGTTGTTGAGCAGCGAAACTGTGGTGAGCGATACACGGCAAGACGACATGATGAAGACAAGCACGTTGATGTTGTTGAATATATCAGCAGTTCGCACATTTAAATTGGCAAATATAGTTTATTAGATAACGCTCACACGTACTGCTTTTAAAGCATACTGGTTAGATTTGTTGTTTGTAATCGGGAGTACGAGCACACTGTGAACGAGAGGGCACGTTTGCGCTGTTTACGCTTGCGCTGCTGAATGCTTATCGAAATTACCATAGAGTTGTGGTGTGCATTGTTGGCTCGATAGACTATTGACTCGACGGCCTTCGAAACGTCCTGCGTAGCAGCTCATGCTTGACCACAGAGTCGATAGACTACCGTTTGGAAGCTCTTTCAAATGCCCGTGTGACATGGGTATAAACTCTGTCACTTATGGCACTACACAAAATCAGTAAAGAAAGACGGTGGCTGCATTTGCTTTACCTTTAATAAGCATCACAAGAACAATTCGTGGGAGAATGCCTATGTGTGGGACAATGAGGGTGGTCGCGTAATTTGTCTCTCTCAACACTCCACGGAAGATAGACGTTCTTCTATTCTGATCTCATGTCAGACCCCAGTTTCACATCACTAAAAAATCTGAATCACTAAAACCAATAAATCCCTTTTCTCTTGTACACTAACATCAGACGTACCATGTCAAGTACCGAAATATTTTTGCTAATCGACTCATGCTGCACATCATTGATAGCATGGCTCACTGATGTTGTTCAGAATAACTTGATTTTTGTCAGCGAAACACATAACAATTTCGATGGGATAGATCAAATTGCAGAGGATGTGGCGTAATCTTGGTGATAAATGATGATTTGTTGTCGATGCCATTAGTTATTAGTTCAGTTCCTTATTGTGTGTGTTTCTTTAAAATTCTGTTCAATTGATGCAATTATTGGTGTCCTCTTAACAGTCATCCTAATATGAATGATGGTTTTTTTAGAATTTCATCGACTTCGGTGTGAAATATGTACACATTTCCCTAACTCTACTGTGTTCATATTCTGTCATATTCAATGATTTAATTTCCCTAATATATACTGGTTCACGCAAATCCTTCGCAGCAAGTGAGAGCGAAGCTCGTATGTTTCTTTAGTCGTGTCCTCATTTTTCACTATCTCCACGTATTACTAATCCCACACGTCGCGCATAAAGCACCGCCAACATTACTGACCTTGTAGTAACATATAATCCTGATGTTTGTTCAGACATTAATTTAGATGCATTTCGGACCATGACGTAATAACAGGATGTATTACCGGGTCTTTAACGGAAGAGGAAATTGCTGCTAAATAAATTAGGTGTTGCAGCAGAGCCGACATAATTAACTCTGAATTGGATCGTTTCTCTGCTGAGTTCATTATTCCTTGCACACTGCCGAGCAAATTTCCAATTTGCTTAAAAATAATCTCGCTAAACTTAGCCATGAATTCATGCCTCTAATATTCAATAGATGTAGCAGCAGCCCACCATGGTTTAATCAGAGGTTGCGGCAGGTGAATACATAGAAAAAGTGATATTACCAGCAGGCAGTAAAAAGCAGTCTTTTAAATGAGTGGGAAAAGTGCAAGAAATGTGGCAAAGAGTCTCTCCTTAAAGGGGTCATGAACCACTTTTCCAAGTAATGATCTAATGGCCTCAGTATCGGAGTGTACTGCCTCCCGAATCGATTGCCGCAAAAATTTCTCGAATCCGTCAAGAATCAGCGGAGTTACGGGGGTTTGGCGCACGCTCCCAGCGCTTTCTCTCTTTTCTCGTGCCGGCGAGCGCACTGGAAGCTAGACAGGGAGGGATGGCATGGGGGAAAGAAGTTACGCCAGCGCGCGTCATGAAACGCGATCGCTCTCCCGCTGTGATTCGCTTGCGCGAGTTCGGCTACCGTGTACTGAGGAGTGCGGCGCCGGCAAGTGGCGGCACCCCGCGGCAAGAAGCGCATCTGATCCGAACGCCGCTCTCGATTTACGTCGGCTATCGGCCAATAAGCATGCTATGTCTCTTGCGACGTACAGCGGACAGACGCCCCGCTCACCGACGAGAGTGAGAACCGGCCTCTGTTTGAAAAGAGGGTGCCTGGGGAAACGGCAACTTCGCGCTCCGCTTGTGGCCATTACGCGGCGCGCACGACTGTAATATTTGGCAGAGCAGTTCATAGCCGTGTCAGCTTTCCGCAGGATGTGTTTTTTCAATCAGCCCAAGGGGTGCTTCATGACCCCTTTAAGTACACTCGACATCACTTTTTCAGTCGTGACATGTCATCTCTGTCAACTAACAACCCTTGTAAATCCTGGCACATTGTAAACTCTAGCTTCCATCTTGACATCCTGCTTAGAGATAGTAGCGGTGTCCTGACTGATGTATGTGATTGTGCTCAGATTTTAACGACTCATTCTAATTAGTTTTTACCAATGAATATATAAGCGTATCTCTTGAATTAAATACATTTCATGGCATTTGCACCCCTGAAATAGTTCTTCATGAAGCGGATTTTAGCTTTGCTAAACAACTTTAAAATTACTAGTAGTTTCCATCACCTCGGCTTTAACAATAATTGGCTTAAAAGTACATCACAAAGCATTTGCTCTGTCTTGTGTGTTTTCGCAGTCATTTTTCAAACGGGCTAATTACTTATGACTGTCATTTATTCAGGGTAATGCCTATATTCAAGTCAGGCGAACATTCCTCCCCACTTAACTATCGAGTCATTTCACTAACAAGCACCTTTTGCAAACTTCTCAACAATGTCGGTCATTGCCAAGTAATTAACTACCTCGAAGATCATAACATTATTTTCAAATATCAGCACAGCTTTTGTAAGGATTTTTCATGTGACACTCGACCTGCTGGCATTTTTAACCACTTACATTTGTTGCTTGAGGTGGGCTCCCAGGCTGACGCAGTATTTCAAGACTTTTCTAATGCTCTTGACCGGGGTCCTCGCCACGGACTTTACTACCACAGCTTAAGAATCATCCTAATGTGCTCACCTAGATTAAAGACTTTCTCTCTTCCAGAACTTTGTTCACATCTGCTAATAATTCCAACTCTTATTCTGCTTATGACATGTGGCGTATCCCAAGGAAGTGTGCTCAGTCCTCTGCTTTTTCTAATCTGCATTATTGATGTGTCTGCTTTTGTAAAATCTAATGTTCGACACGTCGCTGATGACTGTGGGATTTTCCGTAACATTACCAATCACACTGGCCTGCAATCCCTACAAACTGACATTCAACAGTTCTGATCGTAAACAAAACATCTGTCTTTTACTCGTGATGCAGCTGTCATTCCAACCGATGATGACAAGTGTGTCGTTTATTTTTTCACAAGTTTATCGTGCTGGTTTCAACGCTGACTCTTCGCGTGGCCGCACCTGTGAAATCTATACGCCGATGCGACAGCGCTCCCTCAAAATCTATTATATAAACACATGGCACGTAAACGAAGCTACTGTGTCGAGAAAAAACGTTGGTTCACGCGTCAACGCATGCAGGCATTATTGATCGCGACGTTATAACGAAGGCGGTGTACTTACGATGAGCTCCACTTCGTAGGGAAGCTTGTTGACGCTTGTCTGTGGCAAACACTTGGCGCGTATGGTGACGTACACTGTCGTCCCACACAGCTTTGACACCGGACACATATCCACTATTATAAAGTGCAGCTCCTTTACGCACACTATCGCCGCAAAAGTAATTATCTGGGACGCGCACAAGCGGCAAATCGCACGCGCGCAAATGAAGCGTCTGCTACGCGACCCACCAGCGGTTCCAACGGCCGCCGCTACGCGGCTTTCAGTGGCGCCCCTATAGGCGCTGCGCATCGCGGATAGCAATGCTGCAGAACTAACAGCAACACGCAGTAGGTTCTCGATAATGCAAACTCGAGGGGACCCCACAATTTTGTTTGAATTACCAGAAGTTCAAAAAGCATGTGTTTACAGCTTGAGAGCAGTCAATCGACAGGCATTTGTGAACAAGTAAGTACAAGTGCGCCAAGCGTGATAGGGGGGGGGGGGGGGGGTAAGCCACTTGAGTGAGAGTTCTTTGCATCCCTACAAAGTGGTGTTGAGACGCAAACAAAAGAGCATGTTGGATTGTTGCTGTGGTGCTTCCATGGGACTTCCATTCAGACATAATGGGGGAAAAAAGGGTGCAAAATTATGACAAGACACAAGACGAACAAGGCACGACAACAGCGCTGGCTTACAAGTGATCTTATTTTTTGACATGTGGGTACATATACACAACGACAGTCAAAAAATAGAAATTTTTTGAAATAAAATAATATGGTTGGTGCCCCTGTCTCTCGTCAACACGCATCACCGCTGAGCACCACAAGCACGTGCTGTACATATCACCGACGGTTAAAAAAAACTATTTTTTTGTGAAAGAGTCAGAGATGGCATGCTGACACACTTACTTTCTATACATTCTGTTTCTGCAGCTTGAATTATTTCTCTGGTTGTACGATCTTTGTTTTTTTGCTTTACTTTGTTTCTGAAAAGATTGGTGAATTATTTCTCTGATTGCATGATCTTTGTTTTTTTGCTGTAACTTTGTTTCTGACAAGATTGATTTGCAGCCACAATACCTGCAGTAGAAGCGCCGATGGCTATAATCGCACCGTTTACGTTGTAGTTATGCTCTTTTAGTCATTCATTTACGCATCTTCCTGTTTGCCATATATACATTCTTAAAAAGGACAGTGGGATTGAATAGACGACCAAAGCAAACCAAAGTGAATAGACATTACAAAGTAAATGAAACAGAAAGCAGCAGCATCAGTTATGTTTCATAATGCACATAAACCTACTTGTAAACTGTATTGAAGGCATCATCTATTCGATCCCACTGTTGTGCGGAAGAAAGTATATAGGGCAGAGAGGAAGATGCCTTAACGAGCGACCAAAAGAGCATAACAACAATGTAAGCAGATAAATTAATGGTCCATCTAAGGCCTCCACTACAGGGATTGTGACTGCAAACCAAACCATTTTATTAGTTTTATATATACAAAAGTTGGTTTGGCGGGACAAGAGTATGACGAAGATAAGTGACACGGCGTAAGATACAAATCATAACATGTATGCCATGTACGGTTTGATTCACATGGCACAGTCTTGGGACGCTTGCAGTCGTTTCGTTAAATAGATATGTGCCAAAATTGGTATGGCATGGAATGACTCTGTGACGAAGAATAATTGCAGAGGGAACATGAATGCCTTGATTTGCCTCGAAAACAAAGAATGCGGTCTAAGCAGCGCCTTGCTGGCTGCTTTGCATTACGTCGGTTCCCACAATATGTGGAATCTGCCGAATTTTCTTGTGAAGTTCTGCACTTTAGTTGTAGATAGAGGTTCCCGGTATTATCTTCCATACATTTGCACTATGTAATGGCAGCGTAATGTACACATAAAACTGCTAAATTAGCTCGCACTATTTTTGCAGCTGTACTTACCTGGTGTGATTGTACTAACACGATATCTTTTTCTCTTTTCTTTTTCAGTGAACAAATCTGCGCAATACTGTTGCACTGTGGAAATCATCGTTGTTAAGCAGTTTTGATATTCCTTCCATGTATTATAAATTCCAGATATAAAGGTACTTAAATGAAATAAAGCCTGTCTGACAATTTTTATTTACACAATCTGTCGAATGCCTGTGATGTATTTTGTTTTATAATTCAAGGACAATAAAGTTTGATTTCAGTGAATGTAAAACTTGACCTTGTCGGTTTCTAAGCATGCGAATTCACTTCATCTATTCTTCGCGTTTGTTTTTTACATGTACAGGGGTGGTCAAAAGTTCCCAGGCCATGCTGCCATTGAATTACGTGGAATAGCGACCTGCAAAATTTGACTACTCCCGTACCTACCGAAGATACGTTTGTTTTTTACGTATGCCTAATGTTGAACTTACAGAAAACTCATTCGTTTTTTACGTCCATTTAGTATGGCATTACGAACAATGTGTGAGAAATGGTCCACGTAACAGCTCTCGTTCCGTAGCAGCTGTTGCTTCATTTCTTCATTGCGGAGCGCTTCATAATAACATGAACGGGCTTTACATGCCATGGATTCTACGTCATCACAGGTCTGATATGTTCGGACTACGGAAAGTGATTGGCAGCATTTTACCTACAGGTTTTTCTGTATTCAAGAACCTTAATTAAAAGTGTACGTAGCATCCCAATCGTTCGTGCACCTTTAGCTGACCTATTTTCTATATGCGGACTCCAATTATTTTTTCAGTGTAAGTCACCCCTGAATACCTAACCGATCCAACCTACCAAATAGCGTCCTTTCAGTAAGAAAAACGAAATTTGAACAGGAAGACTTAGGAGGAAAATAACGATTGAGCTTTTTTTAATATTCAGGGATAAGTCAATTCCTTCCAACCACGTTTCCAGGTGTATGTATATTGCCACGTGCGTTTCTTTATCACTTTTGTTGTGTTCGGTTTTCGGCCACAAAGACTGTCAGCAACGCTCGGCGCGAACCGCGCCTCGTTGTTCGAGAGGCTTCGCGATCGTTGTAGATCGTTTTGTTAAGATTGCGCGCAAGACGCTCACATTCGTGCTTATTCTAGAATCTGCGCGACAGCCAGCGATAACGCTGGAATATTCGACGGCACATGTTTAAATGCCGACGCGCTTGACTGCTGGTCAGTTGATCGACGGACAACGCCCTGTTCGCCGCTATCATCGTACAGCGTGCATTGCTGTAGTTCTAGTTCTCATTTTCCGGCCACAAGTTCGGCCAAATAAACAGTTTCATCCTGAAAACGCCGACTGCTGTCTTCATCAACGTCACGACCACGTGAAATCTGGTGGAGGTGCTGCTGCTTCCATGATCCGGACGCCCCCGCGAAGCGCTGACCCAAGCCCAAGCCGCGACGAGGACGACGGCAAGGAGAACCCGGATCGTCGAACAAGCCGCAGGCAGAAGGGACTGCCGCCAGAGCACGGGCTCCTTCCCGAAAAAGACAGACAGCCGCAGATCCCATCATCGACTGCAGCGACGATGACCGACCCCGTGCAGCCTGCGCCGATCCTTCTTCGGCATCCCAAGGAGCCGCCAACCTTCCGCGGATCGTCGTTTGAAGACCCCGAAACCTGGCTTGAAACATACGACCGTGTCGCCGCCTTTAACAACTGGACCAATGAAGACAAGCTGCGTCACGTGTACTTCTACCTCGAAGACGCGGCCAGAACCTGGTTTGAGAATCGGGAGTCCTCCCTGCAGACCTGGGAGCTTTTCCGCAGCGCATTCCTGCACACGTTCACAAGCGTCGTCCGCAGGGAAAGAGCCGCTTCGTTGCTGGAGACCCGGGTGCAGCTGCCAAACGAAAACGTCACCATCTTCACGGAAGAGATGACTCGACTTTTCCGTCAGGCCGACGCTGCGATGGCGGAAGACAAAAAAGTTCGCCTGCTCATGCGGGGTGTCAAACAAGAACTTTTCGCGGGACTTGTCCGCAACCCGCCCAAGACGGTCGCCGAATTCCTCACCGAGGCTACGACTACTGAGAAGACACTGGACATGCGGACGAAACAGTACAACCGCTCGCCGCTGTCTGCAACCTATTCCGAAGTGCACTCACTAGCCACCGACGACTTGCGGGAAACCATCCGAGTAATCGTGCGGGAGGAGTTGCGCAAGCTGTTACCTTCGCCGCAGCCTCAAGTGGATTCGATCGCAGACATTGTCCGCGAGGAAATAAAAGAGTCACTGGGTGTTCCTCAGCCGGCACCGCCGCAGCTTCAAGCAATGAGTTATGCTGCTGCAGCATAACTCATTGCTTGAACTCAACTGTCAGATTTGCGTCGCAAGAGGCATAGCCGAGCTGCGTGATGGCAAAGCAAAGGTAGTGCTGACAAATTTCAGCCACGAATATAGGCACCTCAACATTGGTACGACGGTCGCCTACATCCACGAATTCGTGGAATGCAGCAATGCTCTCGCCCTCTTCGATGCTACCGAACCTGCTTCGACGATCGACGAAACCAACCAGATTTCGACGTCAACCCTAGCCTCCCGAAGCACGAGCAAGACCAGCTAAAAACCCTGCTCCTACAATTCAAGGACTGCTTCTCGTCGTCGTCAAGAATTCGACAGACCCCAGTCGCGAAACATCGCATCATAACAGAAGAAAGTGCCCGACCAATCCGTCAGAGCCCGTACCGAGTTTCGACGCGAGAACGCGAGGCCGTCAAGAAACAGGTCGACGAAATGCTACGCGACGACATCATCCAGCCGTCCAAGAGTCCGTGGGCGTCACCTGTGGTGTAGTGAGGAAGAAGAATGGAACCCTACGTTTTTGCGTCGACTATCGTCGCCTGAACAAGGTCACGAAGAAGGACGTGTACCCTCTCCCACGAATAGACGACGCCCTAGATCGACTCCACAACGCCAAGTACTTTTCGTCGATGGAACCTCAAGACCGGCTACTGGCAATCGAAGTCGACGAGAGAGACCGAGAAAAGACTGCCTTCATAACACCAGACGGCCTGTTTGAGTTCAAGGTCATGCCCTTTGGTCTTTGCTCGGCGCCCGCGACTTCCAACGCGTTATGGATACAGTACTGGCCGGCTTGAAGTGGCAGACGTGCCTTGTGTACTTGGACGACGTCGTTGTGTTTTCCTCAACTTCGACGAACACCTTCGAACGCCTTGAAGCTGTACTTCAACAATCAAGACC
>NC_051176.1:42366878-42384206 GCF_013339695.2 Rhipicephalus sanguineus
CCACCTTTAGATCACAAAACGCGTGCAACTCCGCTATCACGGAAACATTTCGAAAAGTACTCGTGGCTACCTCTCGTTGTAGAATCCTGCACAACTGCAACACCATAACTAAATTTCGACCACTGGCTGGTTTCCAATTTGAAATAATTTACACTGTCGTCGAAGGCAATCAAGATGGCGGCTGTCTGCCCATTCGAACCACGGCGTCTTCCTCCTCCGCTTCCCTTTAGCCACGCTGGGGCGGTTGTTGCGTATCGCTTTTGAATGTGGTCATACTTATTATGGTTTTACCGAGTGAAATAGAAATTACGAAACAGATGTTTCCCTTGGCCCATTGTCCGAAATTCGCCGCCTTGCTGATATTTTATTGAATACATGTATGTCACGTGTCCTTAATTTAAATTCGCATGTTTTATTATTATGTGTGGCTTCTGTTGCATTGTTTCTAACGCCAAGTTCAAGTGTTTCAGCCTAGTGTAAGCGCAAACCATGCTGCCGGCTAATCAATGCAAAGGCAACCGTCGATCGCTGATGTCTAATATTTAAGAGCCTTCGTACTCAGGTTTTCCGTACTCTGTTAAACATCGTTGCAGAGTGTATATTTAGATGATGCATGTCTTTGCCAATTGAAATGACTCATTATAGGCGAGGTTGCAGAGGCATGATCTTCGTTTTTGCGCCCCCTGCTCGCAGCGTGCCCTGTTGTGTCGCTGTCCATCTGGGCGAAGGGAAAGCGGACAGCAGCGCTGGTTGCCCTGCCTCTTCAGCGTGTCCCGGAGCGGCAGAAGCACGCGACCGCTGAAACCAGCGCCGGTCGTTCTGGAACAGCGCTTTCCGGTGTGCAGCACCCGTTCCCGCTTGTCTCCTGCCTGCGTCTGCCACGTCGGCTAACGCAAGCGCCGCAGTCCGTAGCAGTGGGTGTAAAGACTGTGCCTCGATCACCAGCCGGTGATCGAGGCACAGTTTTCGGTCGCAAACTCGTGCGAAAATACGGCAGCCATATTTCGTTAGCAAAAAAGCATGTTTAGTTTTAATATTTTGATGTGCTCGTATTAAACAAAAAGATATTATTTGCCAAACCTGTCTCACAGTCTGCTTTCCTTGCTGTCGCTATGACCTGAGAAGAGGTGAAAGATCCTCGAAAAGGGTGTTTTGTCGGAGCCAACCTTTTAGCATGTGCTCTTGTCTGTTTTAAGACAGCGACAGAAGGCCTTCGCGCGTGTGTGTTTATTTATTTATTTTTTTAAATACATTGTACATTCTCGTACATTCTCTCCAATCAAATATGTGGAAGAGGAAAGGGCAAATGCGAAAACAGGAAAGCCTATAGGAAGAGGGGGGAGAAAAAGCATAGGAGCGGGCATTGAGGTGAGCTGGCGAGCCCCTTTGGTAGGTAAAAGGGAAAGACATAAATAACAAAGAAAAATTGGGGGACGCTTGAGCTTCGCCTCTAAGAGTTGAACGCGATAGCGATATCCGGCTCCATCCTCATCGTGCTCTATTTCGCTTGTCATTATGTTCAGTTGCCCGGTCTCTCTCTCTTTCTCTCTCTCACACACACACACACACACACACACACACACACACACACACACACACACACACACACACACACACACACACACACACACACACACACACACACACACACACACACACACACACACACATACACACACATACACACACACACACACACACACACACACACTCTATCTCTCTCTCGCAATACCTGTAGTAAAGGTTTCCGCCCTCTTCAACAGCAATTTTACGACAACAGTGTACCCACTACGTGTGTGTAAGAGAATGTGCTCACTGATGTGTATGCCTTTTGTAATGGGTGGCATGCTTTAAACCAGCAGCATTTACGCGCGTGAAACGCTTTCGAAGTTGCGATGCACCCACTACATTTTCATAAGGGAATACGCGCAGTAATGTGCGTGCCTTTTGTAATGGGTGGCCGGCTTTAAACCACCAACTCCTTATGCAGTTCACATGGTGTGACGCCCGATGTCAATATAGGCTTGTACCCCGTTTTACTGCGATATTACATCTCGTAATGTGACACCTGTACACAGGACGCGTATGAGTTGTGTTGAGTTGAATAAACTTTATTTGCCCAACGGTTGTAATTGTGCCCAGGGCTAGGCTGCCAGGGATCCACCATTGAAGGAACATCTTCCGAGGTCCTCGGCGACGGCCCTGGCCCGCTGGACGGCCCTCTCCTAGTCTTCGGGGGCCTCGCTGAGAAGGGCGGTTTGCCATCGCTCAGCAAGGCGCCCCGCTTCAGAGGGTCCTTCAGTTGTCCTCGTCCTTCCTCGTAGCCTATCTTCATTTCTCGCGCATTCCCAAAGTACATGGGCCATATCGGCCCGTCCGTCCTCGCCCCACGGGCAGCCAGGCAACGGGTGCAGAGCGGGCCGGAGGTGGGGCAGGTGGTAGGGGTTGGTGAAAGTTCCCGTCTGCAGCCGCCTCAGGTCCACCGCCTGCGACCTGTCCAGACGCACGTGTAGTTCCGGATATTTCTTTCGGTCTTTCCTATAGTGCGCAAGCACCTCGTGGTACGTGGCCGGGAACTCTTCGGCATAACAGTCGGCGTACCTCTGGTTCCTTGCTCCTGCCGCCACGAATTCGGTTGCCGCAACAACGAAGGCGGTGGTGGTGTCAATAGAGGCGAGGCCGGAGCCGGTATGTTTGTGAAGCATTAAAGCTAATTTCAAGGTAGTTGCAAGCATTGGATGGCTCTGTGGTAGAACACCTGCTTGCCACGCAGCCAGCCTGGGTTTTATTCTGACTCGAACCTAACATTTTTTTTCATTATTTTATGTTTTCCGTCACGGACAAGATGATGATTTTTCGCTCACAACCAGTGACGCTGACACCGGAATTTCTGCGGAACGAGCTCTCTAACGCTCTCGCGTTAGAAAGGGAGTGAGGGAGGGGCACTCTACCTGTGTTGTGGTTGTTGTTGTTGCTGCTGTTGCTGAAATCTCCTCGTGGCACATACCCAATGGAGGGGATCGGCCGAGTAGATGGTGTCGTGGTTTCTTTCGCGTCTTAGCATAGAAGACAATGTCGATCCAAATAGATCGCGAAGCTTCGCACGAAAAGCGGCTCAGAACCTGTTGCGAACGACGCCAGCACGGGGTGAGTTATAGGTGCTGCGATTGAAGCGCGACTATGCTTAGAGGGAACAAACACTAATAGCGAAAAACCAAGTTTTAATCAAAGATAAAGCAATCTTTGTTTTATAAATGACATTTATTTCCCGAACAATATTATGTATGCATATATACCTATATGTACGTGCAATGTGCCAAGAATGTATGACAGTATTTAATTATTACGAAAAACCTTTTTCTTAGCGCCCCCTGAAGAGAGGTGCACGTCATTGTTATTCAGTGCAGCTCTTGCGGTGCACGGAAAGGCGTATGGCCCGAGTTTGGCAAAACTCGGGATCTTTCCGAGCTCTGGCGAGAGAGAGAGAGAGAGAGAGAGAGAGAGCTCTTTATTGAAATGCAGAGAATTTAGCCGGCGTGTGTAAATTCGCTGACTTGCTACCCTGCGTGGGGAAGGGGATAGGGGACTGAAAGACACAAAGAGAGAGAGAGATATAGAAAAAAATATAAAAAGTTAAAATAGAATAAAAAAGAGGTAAAAACACAAACTGAGTTTTTTGTATCTTGGGCGGGGACGTGTGCTGACAGTGACATTACGTGCTCTCAAGGTGTCATTAAAGTTTGTCGAGCTGACCGATGCTCTCTAAATATCTGAAGAGTAGTTGCATCGCTTGTCTCTGTTGCGTGGCGCGGGGTAAAGCGCCCAAGACACAGTCAATTGAGAAAGTTCTTTCGGTCAGCATATGCATGCAATGTTCATAGAGCGCACGCTCTTCGGCATACGCTCGGCACTCCAACAAAATATGCTCGACAGTTTCTATAGAGCCACAGTTATTACAGTACGGACTTTCGGTTTGACCGAAGCGGTGCCGTAGACTGTTTCCATAAGCACTGTTTAGTCGAAGACGATGGTACAGAGTTTCAAGGTGTCGAGGAATTCTGCATGGGAGTCTTGTTCTTAGATGTGGGTCGATAGAATAGAGGAAAGCATAATGATGTGTCGAAAGGTTCCAGAGCCTCTTGTTTTCTTCGGAAGCAAGTCTCTTAGCCAGCTGGGAAGCATCAGATTTAGTGAAATAGGTTCGACTATAATTTCGGTTTTGAAGTCCTTTGCGTGCCGCTTCATCCGCTTTTTCGTTGGCCAGAATACCGCAATGAGCTGGTATCCACTGAAATGTGATAAAGTTGCCTGTGGTAACAGCCAAGTGGTGTAAGTACGCTATATCAAATGAAATCGGATGATGATTTGTTTTCTTTAAGAGGTTGAACAGTATCTGAAGAGCTGCCTTGGAGTCGGTGAGGACCACCCATCGGTTCGGCGTTTGACGTAGAATATAGAGGACAGCTTCTTTGATGCCATGAAGTTCTGCTGTCGTCGAGGATGTCCTCCTCTGTAGCCGATAAGATAGCATTTGTCTTGTGGAGGGGACATAGAGGCCATAGGATGACGTCTCCTGAGTGGTGGAGGCGTCAGTATAAATATGAGTGTGCTGTGTATAGTGCTCGGCTAAGTAGAGGAGAGTAGTCTGCAGCAGTGCGGTCTGTGAGATGCGTCTCTTTGCTCCGTTGATGCCTGGCACAAATGGTTTTATATCAAGAGGCGAAAGTGTCCAAGGAGGAAATCTCGGAGGCATTGTTTGCAGTGGCTGTCGAATAGCAGTAAGTTGCAGCTTTTGCACGGCTTGTCCGAATGCAGAATTGCTGTGGGTAAGATGTGCGCGGTACAGAACATTCTTCTTCCCTTGTATGAGATGTCGAAAATGAGTGCGCATGGTTTCTTGAGTAGCGATAACTTCTAGCGGAAGACATCCTGCTTCCGCTACAGTTCCCGAGGTTGATGAGCTCTTCGGAAGGCCTAGACAGATTCGCAGGCAATTGTTTCGTGCGGCTTCTAAAGTTCTCTTGTTTGCTGGTGATAATCGGTGAAGCACCGGTAGGCAATAGCGCAAGGTACCTTCAATGTACGCTTTCTCAAGTAGTACCATTGAGCGGCAATTGCACCCCCATCGTGTCCCCGCCATGAATTTGAAGAGTTGCGTTGCTGCAACTATCCTCGCTCGAAGTTTCTTCACCTGAGGAGACCAGGAAAGATTTCTGTCGATGACTATTCCAAGAAATCGCTGAGACCGTACATAGGTCAGCGGCCGTCCACCGAGGAGGAGCGGATACTTGGTCATTTTCTTTCTCGTGAAAGCGATGGCTGTGCTCTTTTCTGGAGAAAAGTGTAGACCTCGGGGAGCCAAATACGTGGAGAGGTTCCGTAATGCTTTTTGAAGGCGTTGTTTGGTGATGTACCGCGAAGTTGAAGCGCTCCAGATACAGATATCATCGGCGTAAATCGTGATATGCACTCCTCGCGGCAATATCCTTGTTATATGTATCAGGGTGAGGTTGAAAAGTAGCGGACTGAGCACAGCACCCTGGGGTACGCCCTTCTCTACTGAGTAGAACTGTGTGGGACCGTTTGGAGTGCTCATATATATCTTCCTTTCTTTTAGGTAGCTCTCAATCCATTTGTACAACCTTCCTCCGAGGCCAAGGCTGTCCATGGCTGCAAGAATGGCATGGTGAAAGACTGAGTCAAAAGCTGCTTTGATGTCTAGGAAGACAGCTATCGGTATGCGTCCAGCAAAGAGGCCCTCTTCAAGTGAAGAGACGAGGGTGATGACATTGTCGATAGCTGCCCTCCCTTGGCGGAACCCGTTCATTTCTTGGGGAAATTTGTCGTGGCTTTCTAAGAACCATGTCACTCGTTTATGAATCATTCTCTCCATAAGCTTGCCAACACAACTCAGCAGGGCGACGGGCCGGAAAGAGACGTAGCTTGTTGGCTGTTTACCAGGTTTCAAAATGGGCACTATTTTCGCGAGTTTCCATTCTGCAGGGACCTCGCCAGACAGCCATGAAGAATTATAATATTCCAGAAGTCGTAGGCGGGAGGTGTGGGGTAGTTTTGCGATGGCTTCGTAGCTTATTTCGTCATGGCCGGGTGATGTGTGCCTGTTCGATTCACTGATAGCAGTGTTCAGTTCTTCAATTGTAAAGGCAAGTCCAATGCTGGCACTGCCGCTCGTGAGTTATCAGGCTGATTGGCTGCGGAAGAGGTCCAAGGCATTGAAGTTGCTTCTGATAGCAGTGCGCAGTATCCTTCTGAGAGTTCTTTGAGGGATTTTCGTTCGTGGAAAGAGAGTGCGGCGAAAGGGTGAAGCTGTTGGAGTGGCGTGTGCATGCCTCTAAAGACCCTCCAGATTTTAGCTACCGGTTGACGAACATCCAGCGTGGAGCAAAAGTCACGCCATCTTTGCCAGCTACGTTTATCCAGGTAACGTCGGATATGACGCTGTGTCCGTCGGCAGGCTCGAAGGTCTTCAAGACACTTTGTGCGCAATACTTTCCTTTCAGCTCGCCTGCGAATGGCACACAGTTTTTCAAACTCCTCGTCGTTTGACGGAAATCTGTCATTCTTAGATGAAACTCGTGTGCATTCTCTTAGGCAATGAGCCATTGTAGAAAGTAATTCGTCGTCCTTGGTTGCAGCAGTGATTCCTTTGCTAGCGGCGTCTTTGTATGCATCCCAATCTGTAAATCTTGTAACTAGTTTCCTTGATGACGTCTTCGCACCCACAGCTGATATCATTATTGGGTAGTGGTCACTCCCACGTGTTTCCAAGTCGGTGCACCAGTGAAAATTACGGGCAACTGAGCTTGTTACGAAGGTCACGTCGATGCTGCTGGTAGACGTAGTTCCTCGTAGGTAGGTGATGCTGCCGTCATTTAGAGGTTCAATTGAATGCTTTGAAAGTAGTTCTGCGAGCTTGGCTCCTCGCGCACAAGTATGTGAGCTGCCCCAGATTTCATTGTGGGCATTGAAATCTCCACAAATGATGTGTGGAGAAGGTGTCCTTGAAATCAAGTTTTCAAGTCTTGAAGCGTCGAAAGGCCTGCCTGGCTCCAGGTATACTCCAATCAGGGTGTATTCTTGTTTACCTATTAATGTAATGGCGCACACATATTCATTGTCGCTGTGGGGTGGGATGTCGATCTCGGAGGCCGGAATATCTCTGCGGAAGCCTATTAGTAGCCTACTGATATTGTCAGGTCGTTTTGAGTGATGAAAATAATATCCGTTCATTCTGAAATGGGGTCCGACGCGTGATTCAGAGATGATGATGAAAGGGATTTGGTACGCTCGCACCAGTTGTCGGAAATCCGAAAGCTTCGAGCGAAGCCCGCGAGCGTTCCACTGTAATATGGTGCATGTGCGAAAGATTGTATGGATGGTCAGTTCAGGTGAAGATGTCGTTGGGGAAGCCATGATTAATACTGCGAGGGAGCGCGCCCCTGCGGAGCGTAAAACGTCGACACCAGCGGCTCCATTGTAAGGATTGCTTCCACCTCTGGGAGACTTCTTGACGAGGGATTTGCGCGGACAAGGGCTTTGATGGCTGCAAACAACATCGGTATCAGTATGCGTGTAACATCTTGGTCGGTGTTTCCGAGTTGCTGCCTCTCGCAGTTCACCTTGTCCTGTTGAAGCGACTGAGACTGTTGACGGCCGTAATCGCTTGGTGGGTCTTGTGAGACCGGTTGCGGTGGTTTCGATGAATGCGACAAGCCCATGGATTTACCACGTTTCTTTTTAGTAACATCGGCGTATGTGTGACGAGATGTCTTTTGGCTTTGTGGTGATTGTTCCTGGGAGACGTCTGTCATACTCGTGAATACCACTTCAGGGTTAGGCGGTGGTTCATTACGCCTCGGTGGTTTTCCTTGTGCTTGCTCCAACGTGCGTGCGAGTGTAGCAGCCTTCTTTTTAGTACATCCTCCATATGAAGCAGGGTGTGGACCACCGCAGTTTGCACATTTAGGTTGAGCTCTTGAGGTGCACTCCTTGTGCGAGTGAGGCCCAGCACACACTTTGCAGCGCACCGGGCCAGTACAGTGTCTCGATATGTGACCATGTCTTTGACACTTGTAACACTGCGTAGCTGCCCCGACGTATTCGGCGACCGGGTAACTACAGAACCCAAGCGTAACTCGTTCAGGTAATGGTGAATCCCTGTCGAATTCCAAAATGACAGATCGGCGACGTACCTCTTTGACTTTTCCTCCATCTTCGGGTGTAAAGGTGGTGAGCCTCCTCGCTGAAACGACACCTTGATCCCGTAGATAGTCTTGTAGTTCTTCATTTGAGTAGCTCAGAGGAACATCTTGTATTTTTCCATAGTTCGCCGTGTAAGAGTATGGAACTCGGGCCTCTACAGCTACGCCAGCCAGTTCCGTCACCGTAAGCAAACGGTTGGCGGCGGGCAGTGTTGACACTGTAACCATCAGGCTTCCGTCCTTGTTGAGGCGATGGTTAAGAACTTTCTCTTGAGCCGACGTCACGACCGCTGATGCTACAATGTTAGGGTTGACTTTCCGTAAGCTCCCTCCATCTATGGTAGGCCGGAATACGACAGGAACACCAGTACCTCTTTTTTTCTTGTAGGACACCACCGTGAAGGATGCCTGGTCCATATCATCTGTATTTCCATCCGAAGGATCGGAGCCGTCTTGTTCGTCGCGTAGTCGCTTGTTTGCAGGGCCATGGTCTGTAGTTCCCACTACAGAGGCTGCAGGAGTAGTAGTTGCCACCGCAGCCATAGATGCGACACCGAGCGCATCTGGCGGTGATGTTCCGTGTCGTGGTGGATACGGCGCAGCGCGCCTAGAGGTACGCTTGACGTGTTTTTCCGGGTGGACGAGAGCCTCCAGGTCGTCACGGGGGAGTACGAAGCCCAGGAAAGTGGTAAAAACTGTCAGACTGAGAAAAATCTCGAAAAATTAGGAACTGGCCTAACACAGCCGATGCTTTAGAACATCTTCGTCTTCTTCTGTATCTAAGAATCAGCTCTGGCGACACCCCTTTTTGAACGGGCCAACAGTACGACAAGGTGAAATTTATCCCTCAGCGCGCGCGCCGTTCCATTGGTTACGATGGAACGCGGCGTCACGTCAAGGGCGGTCGAGAAAGTTGGGTGGTGTCTTCAAACTAGAGGCAACTTCTTTCATTTGTTTGTCGTTCCACTGAGTACATAAGTGCACCCATGCAAGAAAAGTGGCAGAAACTTCTACTAACTATATTTCTTATGTGTGCGCGGGCAGTTTGAATTCATTTTCAAGCGTTTGATGTCTGCACTAAGTATCCTTTAGAATAATCAGCACCGTGGCCTCTGAGATTAGTTCCGACCGAGCGCCTTACAACACCGCGGCTAGAGCTAATCGCGAGGCCATGTGTATAATCACCATGGTCGGCCTGTATATTCTAGCGCGTTGCTCGGCCGGCGCGTGCCCTCTTCGTCCTCCTATTAATCGTCTGCTTGCTCCCCGAGCAGGTGCGACTGGCTGATTAGCTAATTGGCTGGGCGGTATACCTAGCTAAGTCACGACGTGCTATGACGAAGCTGATTAAGCCAAGTCATGCTAAGGCCGAGCTAATTAAGCCACGTCTTACTAAGACCATGCTAATGAAGCCGTGTAAAGCTATGAACATACTAATTAAGATCATGCTAATGAACACGACGCTAATTAGCAACGTGTAATTAAAACCAAGATAATCAGGACCTTACTACTCACTAAGATTGTGTTAATTAGTATAGTGCTAATTAGGATTCCGGCAATTACCTCTGTACTATTCAGAACCTTGCGAATTAAACCTGAGTAATTAATGTCGTCGTAATTAAAACATTAACAATAAATACAGGACTATTCAATAACATGTTAGTTATGACCGAGCTAATTAGGGTCATGCTAAATAACACGGCGCTAATTAGAGCACGCTATTCAGACCAAGCTAATTAGAGACTTTCTCACCAAGTACGCGGTAATTAGGATCACTCTAATTAGCAATATGTTAAGTACATTCGTGCTAATTAGGGCCTTGGTAATGAAATTTGAGTAATTAATGTCGTGTTAATTAAAACGTTATAAATTAAGACATAGCTATTCACTACCACGTTAATTTAGGTCAAGCTAATCAATAGCACCAATATTGAGACCGAACTGACACGGTCATTACTCCGATGCAGACCAAGCATACTGAGTGGACGAGCCACGTAATAAGCTGGAAGAAGCTAGGTGAGAACAAGCTCCTCCGATGGTCCCAGCCTTGCACAAGTAGTGCAAGCTGACCAAATTATTTTATATGCAAAGAAGCTGCTGAGTAGCGCCCACCGCATGAAACACTTGAGAGGCACACCGGCACTATGACAGTCATGAGTTGAACTGAGGTCTTTTCAGAATCAACGAATTTGTGCCCGAGTTCGCACGTCAATCACATTGATTGACAGACGCCCGCGGCGAAGAGCGGGTCCGCCCACCGCGTTTCGTCTTGCCGAGGAGCAGTGCTCACCGCGCAACGCCAGCGAGTGGCACGATTCATCTATCAGCTTAATGGCACAGACTATGCACACACGCACCGAGAACTAAAGGTTATATCATCACGTGGCAACGATGTCTCGCATTCGATTTCGCCGCGCATACGATGTACCACTCACAGCCACGAAGCAAGCGCCCCTGATGGGATTTGCGGCGAGAAATGTTATTATTTACTTGTTTGTGGAGACATTGTTTCTACTGATTCGTTACTACAGAAAAATGACGTCTAATGTAAGTATAGCAGTAACCTGTCCATTTAATTATCGGTAATATTCCAGAGAAGCGAAACGAGCTGCACGAGAGTGCTGCGTGGGCGCCCTTGTCACCTTCGAGAGTGGAAATTTCCATGCTGCAGGTGGAACGAAAGAATTTTCTGAAAGAGGACAAACGCCCACGAACACACCCGTGGGAGGCGCGATGATCAGTTGGCAAAAAGATAGCGCGACAACCACGCTGACGTCGCTGCACTGTTGAAATGTTGACTGAGTGGCGGCGCAGGCGCGTTCGCATGCGGTGTTCCTTTGAAAACCGCCGCAAATGCCGCACATGCGTTTGTGACGCCATGCTCGATCTTGTAGCCGTTTTTATCAACGCTGCTATCGCGCGCTCCGCACTGTCTTCCTATCATGACCGCCATAAGGCGGGCTCGGAACAAACTCGTGTGCCCGAGAAGCTCGGGCCATCCTGCATAGCACCCCTTGTTGAATTTTCAAGGATCAGTATTCCAGCTGCCCGGTTTACTTCGTTAATACGCGGTGCCTACTATATTTCCTGTTATCGGTGAGCAAATCGCTAAGTTATCTATCGCGCTACAATTCGCATGTCTTGATACGTTACACGTAAGGTTAATTTATTAGGAACATAAGGCAAAACATAGTGCACGTAGTGTACGCACTTTTTCTACTTATTACGACATTTGTTGCTCATCCTGTAGGGTGTGATAAAATTGCGTTATTGTTACCCTTGAATAAAACTGAAATGCCAATATCTTGGCGTGACCAGGCGTCATTTCTTCTCGTTAGAACTGAAGCACACATGCAATGCGGTCTTATGTAGCCTGCAGATGTGCGAAGCAAATAAGCAACACTGGAAACGTGAGAGGTACGCTGCTGCCTACTCTGCTTACGCTGTGTAAGATGACACGAACGCAGAATAAAAGCTCCAAGAATAAGGTTTGCTGGTAAAACCAAGGCAATTGAACGGCAGTACACTTAAACACCGCTGTTTAGTCACGGGTCGATATTAGTTTCGCTAGCGTTGGCTTCAAGCGCACTCGCCAAGGGCTTGCCGGCTCGCCGTAGCGCGAGTCGTTAGCGATCAAGGGCCTTAGAAAAATATTTTGAGGTCAAATTTCGCGCTAGTGCAAACAAAATGACGTCACTTTTTTTACTAGGTATTGCGTCACATCCGCTTTATTTTTTGTTCCGCCGGAAATGTTCCCTCCTCACACAGATGGCGCTAAGCCCCATGAGGAGCTGATGAGCAGCCATTTTCTGAACGTATGGGCCACTATGGAAGCTTCACTGCCAAGAAGAGGGGGTATTCCGCTGTGTCATCAATCCCGCATGTAAGCAATAGCTAAAAGTGATAATTTTGACTGTGATAAAAGCCGTTTGAAATTCTTGGAGAAAAGCCTTTAGTCTCATTAGTTTCTGTTGCAGAGCCACTATATCGGATACATTCAATAGCTCGCTTTGAAACGTTTATCCTTGTTCGATAGGGTACATTAAAGATGCGATTAAACTTTTATATTATGGACGTAATGCTCGAGTATTTTTAACTACGTCAATTTAAAGGTATCTGCAAGTCTTACATTTCAGGCAAGTAGAAGCAATTCTTTTTACGGTGGAAGGAGGCTTCTATTTCGCGTGCGTTCACATGTCTTTGGAAGTTTCTATTACTTCGATAGGTGACGCTTGTGTCTTCAGGAAACGCTTTTCTAAAGCATTTGTTGCTTGCTAATATTCGATAATAATTACAGAGGCTACCTGAGTATTTCGTTATAAATGCTAGCGGCCGGTTGGGCTGTGATTTTGGGTCTGTCCTAGCTAGTGAACATAGTCGCACCAACTAGAACAGCCACGCCTGAATCCAATTTCGCATTGGCTCAAGATCATGTTTTCATTCAAGCAAGGCGGTGATACGGGCTAGTTGGTTTGAGTCACTTGTAATCATATTCGTAGCGCAATAAACCAGACGCAGACACAAGTAAGGAACACATACATAGGACTAGCGCCCGTCCTGTGTATGTCTTCCTTACTTGTGTCTGCTTATGGTTCTTTGTGCTACGAATATGATTAGAAGTTCAATCAACCAGTTACCTATCCCAATGTGTAAGAGTCTTTCTGTAAGTTTTACCAGATTATCTGCTAGAGATTTGGGTCTGGTGTTTTCTAATGTAGGTTCAGCGCCGTGCTTTTGAATAAAGGAATTATTTTGGCTATTCTCCAATAAGGTGGAATCCATGAATTTCTAATAGAGTATTTAACCATTGCAAGTACGTCCTGTGGTAGAACCTTAAGTTCAATTCTTATTAACGATGTATTAATGCCATCGGGACAAGACGCAGAATTAGGCACTATTTTTACTACTTGCTCTAGTTCTGAAGCTGTGACTAGAGGTGTGCACGGGCTCCGGGTAGCCCGAAAGCCCGAGCCCGGAACCCGGCCCGCGGGCCGGGCTCGGCGGGCCGACGTATTTTCACCTCGGGCCCGGGCCGGGCTCGGGCTGCTTGCAGTTTATCGGGCCGGGCTCGGGCGCGGCGCAAAGCCCGACTCAAGCCCGAAATATAGAGAATGAGCGGGAATTGTTTTCGAGCACGCATACAGCGCCTTTTCCGTGACCGCCGTTTGCCTTTCCATTCGATACTTTAAACAAAAGGGGAGCAGGTAAAGCACTGCCTCTGTTGCACTCCGACAAACAGAGAAGTAACACCAGCTAAGCTAGTGACGGCGCCACGCGACTGTTTCGCGTTGAATTCAAGGCCAAACCCCATATGAGTGAAAATGCACGCGACAGCGACGAGGGACCCGACGTAGATCGCCTTTGTGCAAGCTGACGCTTGCATGGGCATACCCCATACACGTGACGGCTTTGGCGAGTGAACTCCATTGTTGCTGGCATGAGGCCGTCTACTTGTATAGCAAAAGTGCCGCGCTGTCGCAGGTATGCAATATAACTAAATATTTGTTGCATGTTGGTACGTAAAACGTTTGCCATTGTCTCGCAGTATTTTTTATATGCACGTGCATAATTATTACGTTATTTGTTGGGTGTACAGCTGATGTGCTTAGTACGTCGCTGATTGTTTTCGCAGCGAACCTTCAGAAAGCCGGGCCGGGCCGGGCCGGGCCCGGGATCGTGTTTTCGTACGTCGGGCCGGGCCGGGCGGGCTTGCAGCCCTTTGCCGTCGGGCTCGGGCGGGCCCTCCACAAAGTCAGCGGGCCCGGGCCGGGCTCGGGCTCGGAAATATGGCCCGTGCACAGCTCTAGCTGTGACCTCTTCAGAGTCGTCACTTTTATCAGGAGACCGTAAGTTGTATGAGAAGGCAGTCGTGAAGCGATTTTCAAGTCCTTTACAACTATTTTCAAGAAGACTGGACAGATCACTTGGCGTTGAAACCACGGATTCGACGTTGATGAGTGAAGGAATGAACTTTTTGCCTTTCAGGAAGTTAAAAAGTGTTTTCCTGTTGCCAGGTTTTGAACGGAACTCAGAATGCCGGCTATAATAACAGTCCTTCGCAATGGTAACTCTTCTCCTAAACATTGCAGCCGCATATTTATAATCACTCCAATTTCCGGATCATTGGTTGTAATGTAGTCCTTCACCCCGCAGCTTCCTTAGTCGGTAACCCCGTGATCAGTCCGAGTTCCACCAAAAATTAGAACATCTTTTAGAGACCTTTACGGTGAATTTAGATTTATTTAAGGAGTCTCTTAAATTCATCGCATTTTGTTCTGCATTTCCATCTATACAGATGGACAAAGGCGAACGTTGGAACTTTTCGAATGTCTTGAAATTTACATGAGTGATCGAGTGGCTTCTTGCTGAAGTCAACAGGCATACACTCTCAGAGTATAGGAAAATGGTAACTACTTGTAGCTCAGCTGAAAGTAGACCATGAGATAGAGAGGCAAGGAGTATAGAAACTAACGTCAATCGCTGAAAGAGCCTCCTTACAAACAAAAGTGGGTGCTTTAATACATGGTAAATTATTCTTGGAAGCGGAGTTCCTGCAAAACAATTTCATGGGCGAAAGCTACGAAGCGGAGAAAGACGAAGAATAGGAGCGGGCCTCAGCTAAAATTATCATCAGCTTATACGGCTCGCGCACTGCCAGCGAAGGAGCGTTCTAGAAAAAAGGCTGTGCAGGCCATCCACAACGTATCATCAAAGGTTTCGTTCGCTGTGGTATTGAGGACGCGATGAAGCATACCTCGACTATTAGGAATGTGTTCATCGACTTGCGTACTTCGATGAATGAAGCGCCATTACCCTTCGCCTGCGACAGCCTGGCGGCGGCAAAAGCGGACGGCTACGTATCCAGCTCGCCCACGCAGCAAGAGGACGAACACAGCCTGGGCTCCTTGGGTCACCGGACGTTCATTCCTGCAGTGAATGGCCCCGAACGGACCACCGCTCGATCCAGCGCCGCACTGGTACTGGGCGACGCTGCCTTTATTGCTGTTCATCGCGGTCCTTGCCTCTTCACCCTTCACCATGCTGCGCGCAACTTCAGCGCATCGGATCCTAAGGGCACACCTGCTGACCATGGCCGAACCACTGAGGTTAGTGCAGTGCTAAATAGGCGCAGGGTTCCTGGCACAAGGCAGTGTGCATGCACCTAATAGTGCAGTAGAGCAAGTCACAATTGCGATTATTGACTCAGCCTTTACACATGTACTCAACTTCGCGTTTCCGTCTCTATAGTTTCAATTACCAATGTTTGAACGATATATATCTGTAAGAGAATCAAAATCGCTACTTACTACTGTTACTGCGCCTAATGACGCGCTCTGTTGAGATGCTACGCAAGAGTCTTTGGGAGTTATATATTTGCAGTGACTGTGAATATAGGATTACGTATAGTATAATGTAGAGCCCTCTCCTGCATTTCCCTTATCGGTGTTAGTAGATTTAGCTAACATGGTATCAAGGATTTATGGTCGGAGAGCCGGAAAATTTAGTAACTACTTTGACTGTACCTTAAAAGCGGCTGTGATAAAACGCATCTTGAAGCTGAAGCTTTGCCCGCAGCAGCGGTATGGCGGTTACGGTCATCGGCTGCCGACCTGAAGGTCGAGGGTTAGATCCCGGCAGTGGCGGTCACATTTCGATAGGGCGAAATGCTAGTGAACCGTATACTGTGCGATTGTCAGTGCACGTTAAAAACACCAGATGGTTGAAATTTCCTTTGTGTATAGAACGTGAGGCTTGGGCATGTTGGCATTTCATCTTAACACCTATACGCACATACACACATCGTTTATGTGATGTATATCGTATATGTTGCACGTAAAACACAGAATGGTATGCTCTATGACAAAAGGGTGTTAAGAGGGTGTTTCGTTCGTCCGTTTGGGGACTAACAGGGCTTCCACAACAATTGATCCCTTTAAGGAGTAACGGCACCGGGTCTACATTTAGTCCCCATGCAGTACTGCTACAAGCTTACTGTTTTTCCCCACAGATCACCTCAATGGACTAACATTAGTCCTGGCATTTACACCTTACCGGGCATCTATTAGTTACAACAGTTGCACCTCGCCGGACGAACGGTCGGTCCACTCAAATACTCCATGCGGATGATGTTTTTATCCCCAGTTCAGGTGATCCTTTAATTCCCATAGATTATTTTTATGCAGTTACTCCGCGCAAGGATTAATACTTTTATTGCGTTGTTTTTTTGTGGTGAGCAACAAATGGGGGGGGGGATAGAACACGCGAAAATATTTAGTCATGCGTGCTTCACTGCTTTCGCAACCAATGCGACAACGAAAGACAAATCTGAGATGTTTTATTCTTCTATATATAGGAAGTGCCTGCTTCTTTGAGTGAATTCACTGTAAAATGTCCAGTACAAAATCGAGCCGCGTTGTCATATCTCGTAGAGTCTTTTTCGTGAAGCTGTTCTAACGGAAGCGATGATGACTACCATTGCACGCGCCCTGCTCACACAAGAGCCTGCACGTTCTGGACAACGGCTGTGTCCTGCAAGTACAAGAAGATTGCAAATCGTTAGTCACACGGGGAAACAGAGAATGAAGATGCAGGCACGTGACAAATACGTGCAAGGTTAATAAAAACACACGTCTAAAAATGTGGGATGCAAATAATTTTACCGTGACATCATACAGAATCAAACACGTATTTCGAGCGACATAGAGGAGCAGCCCAAGTGCGGCAGCCGCAGCCAAGGCGCCGTCAGCATGTCGGCGAGGTTTATGCGAGCGGCTTTGTGCAGCTCGCGGAAGTCTGCCGCTGCCGCCAGCGTACCGGCGAACCCCGAGCGAGCGGCAGCAGAGCGAGCGAAAGCGGAGCCGCCGCCCCGAACTGCGGCGAACTGCTTGCGAGCTGAGCGACGAGGAAGGCGACGGTAATGGCTACCAATTTCCACAGAGTTCCCAAGCACAGCCGAAGTCGGCTAGCTAATCCCCATGCCAGCCTATGGGGTGCATTCCGAGCGAGCGATATACAATCGAGCTCGTGTTGGCCAACGCAATGCATTTATTTATTTATTTAGTTATCTATTATTTATTTATTATTTATTTTTATTTATTTATTATTT
>NC_051176.1:42384306-42421619 GCF_013339695.2 Rhipicephalus sanguineus
CAAGTCTTACGCTTTGACCTCCAAGGTGGTGCCGGTGGGAGATTTTTCCTGTGCGTTGTTGAACAATAAAAAATTCGCAGCGTGCGCGTTAACTAAAAGCCGAATTCTTCTGTCTCTCATTCCCCTTTAGCAGCCATTGGCATATTCCAGTAGGAAACGTTAGTAGAAGTAGAAGTGTAAGTGTTAGCTAAAAGCCGACTTCTTCTGTCTCTCATTCCCATTAGCAGCCATTGTTTACCTCCAAGGTAGTGCTTGGTGAGATTTCTCCTGTGCGTGATTAAACAATAAAAATTTTGTTCAAAACGCCGTTGATTGATGAAATAAACCAACGAAAGACGCCAGATGTTTTGTAAAAGCAAAACGAAAGAACGCCAGATGTTTCTAAAGCAAAACGAAAAGACGCCAGCTGCTTAACGAAAAGACGCCAGATTTTCGAAAGCAATGGTTTTCTAAACAATGAAAATTCACAGCGTACATGTAAATTAAAGTGAGCTGCAAGTCGTCATAACTCATCGAACCTTTAGTATAAACGCGCCCGATCTCACGTCGGTGATGATGTACTGGGCAGAATTCACGGAAGATTCACGGTTTACCGATGAACCTCCGCAGCTTCGCCCACTCATCATCATTCACTCCGTGGATATGCTGTGATTTTTTTTTCTCTTTTTCGCTCTTTCTATCTTTATTTTTGTTTCTTCCCTCTCTTTCTATTTCACTCTGCTTTTTTTCTATTTCTTTTTTTTTCGTTTCTGTTTCTTTCTATCTCTTAACTCTCTCTTTTTATGTATTTATTCCCTTTACTTCTCGCTATTGTTCTCTTTCGCTTGCTCTGTCTCTTTCTCTTTTTTTTTCTTTCTCTCTCTATTTTTCTCTCTCTGTCTCTTTCACGTGTTGAACGTGCTCCACTTCATAACAACGAAAACGTGAGCCAGTTGGTAGGCGTTCACCTTTGGTTGAAACAGCGCACACAGGACGAGAACGAAGAAGTAGGACCACAGCACAGCGCCGGTCCTGTGCTCCTATTTTTTCGTCCTCGTCCTGCATGCGTTGTTTCAACCAAAGAGGCTCCACCTCGCCGAGCAGAGTTTTCGTTTAGCGCTCGCACCTGCTGTACTCGGTAGTGGCGCTTGCCCAATTCCTATGATGCATACCCACCAGCGGTGTTTTGCGCATGGATCACAATTTGCCGCTGGCTTAAACAGCGTCGCTGTTTAAGGGAACGCTGCTGTTTTGAAGAACCACCGAAGTACGCAGCTTTATCTAAAGCCGATGCTGCTTCTCGCTGGAAAGATGCCTTGCTTTAAGCGTACGGAATAACTTCGGCATGCGGCAGAGTACTTCGTTAGGTGCTTTCAGGCAGCTTTTCCTGGCTGACCGGAGTTACCCTGCCAATGGAGATCGTAATATATTTGAAAGATATTTGAGTGGTTTCATTTGCTGTTTCATGTACAAAATCTAGAGGTGTGGATTCAACTCCATTCTGGCTCCTACTTTAGTTTGTACGAATGCTTCCAGTGCTTCAGCATTTTTGACGGCCCATCACTTCAAGGAAAAGCCGTCGCCTCTGATAAGCGATAGCTTGACGGTGCGCGCGCCAGTTTCGCTCGAAGCATGGTTTAGAACGATGCAGTACGGCAGCGTACCAGCGCAGGCATTCATACTTCGCAGGCGTTCTTGAAACACCGACAAAACTCGCCGCGCAGGATCTTTGTTTCTAGATGCGTAAAATACCGTTGGATTATACCACGTACACCCGGGAGCAAAAGTATACGGACCATGCTCTCGACAGCACACGGCTCACGACTACACGGCGAAGAAAGTGATTTCGGCTCGCGCTTCCGTGGTCCGTAAAGTTAGTCTAGTTAGTTAGTCGTGGTCCGTAAGCTTATAGTCTATTTAAAGGACCCATAAAGTAGCGCCGATATTCTTTTTAATATTTGAAGCAAACGAACGTAGCGTAGCGTAACGAAGGAAAAAGCGAAATAAGTGCGGGCCACCTTTCGATCACAAAACTCGTGTAACTCCGCTATGACGGAAACATTTCGAAAAATACTCGTGGCTACCTGTTCGTTGTAGAATCCTGCACAACTGCAACACCATAACTAAATTTCGACCGCTGGCTGGTTTCCAATTTGAAATAATTTACACTGTCGTCGAAGGCAATCAAGATGGCGGCTGTCTGCCCATTCGAACCACGGCGTCTTCCTCCTCCTCTTCCCTTTAGCCACGCTGACGCGGTTGTTGCGTATCGCTTTTGAATGTGGTCATATTTATTATTGTTTAACCGAGTGAAATCAAAATTACGAAACTGATGTTTCCCTCGGCCCATTGTCCGAAATTCGCCGCCTTGCTGATATTTTACTCAATACCTGTATGTCACGTGTCCTTAATTTAAATTCGCATGTTTTATTATTATGTGTGGCTTCTGTTGCGTTGTTTATAACGTTAAATTAAGTGTTTCAGCCTAGTGTAAGCGCAAATCATGCTGCCGGCTAATCAATGCAAAGGCAACTGTCGATCGCTGATGTCTAAAATTTAAGAGCCTTCGTACTCGGGTTTTCCGCAATCTGTTAAACATCGTGGCAGAGTGTATATTTAGATGATGCATGTCTTTGGTAATCGAAATGACTCAATATAGGCAAGGATGCAGAGGCATGACCTTCGTTTTTGCGCCCCCTGCTCGCAGCGTGCCCTGTTGTGTCGCTGTCCGTCTGGGCGAACGGGCAGCGGCCGGCAGCGCTGGTTCACCTGCCTCTGCAGCGTCTCCCGGAGTGGCGGAAGCACGCGACCGCTGAAACCTGCGCCGGTCGTTCTGGACCAGCTCTTTCCGGTGGACAGCACCCATTCCCGCGTGTCTCCTGCCTGCGTCTGCCGCGTCGGCTAAAGCAAGCACTGCAGTCCGTAGCGTCGGGTGTAAAGGCTGTGCCTCGATCACCAGCCGGTGATCGAGGCACAGTCATCGGTCGCAAACTGGTGCGAAAATACGGCAACCCTATTTCGTTAGCAAAAAAGCATGTTTATTTTTATTATTTGGATGTGCGCGTAATAAACAAAAACATATGATTTGCCAAACCTGTCTCACAGTCTGCTTTCCTTGCTGTCGCTGTGAGCAGAGAAGAGGTGAAAGATCCTCGAAAAGGGTGCTTTGTCGCCACCAACCTTTCGACATGTGCTCTTGTCTGTTTTTAGACAGCGACTGACTGCGTTAGCGCGTGTGTTTTTATGTATGTATTTATTTATTTTAAATACATCGTACATTCTCGTACATTCTCTCCAATCACAAAAGTGGAGGAGGAGAGGTCTAATGCGAAAGCAGGAAGCCTATTGGAAGAGGGGGGAGAAAAAGCATAGCAGCGGGCATTGAGGTGAGCTGGCGAGCCCCTTTGGGTAGGTGAAAGGGAAACACATAAACAACAAAGAAAAATTGGGGGACGCTTGAGCTTCGCCTCTGAGAGTTGAACGCGATAGCGATATCCGGCTCCATCCTCATCGTGCTCTATTTCGCTTGTCATTATGTTCAGTTGCCCGGTCTCTCTCTCTCTCACACACACACACACACACAAACACACACACACACACACACACACACACTCGCCATACCTGTAGTAAAGGTTTCCGCCGTCTTCAACAGCACTTTTACGACAACAGGGTACCCACTACCCCAGACAACACAATAACAACCTCAGGACATCCTCAGTATGCCACCTTGAGGACATTATGATATCCTCAGAACGTCCTGTTATGGTACTAGAATGGCACTAATCCAGTCCTGTTGTCCGTACTCATAACAACCTCAGGACGTCCTCAAAACAACACTTCAGGACTTTTTTAGTATGTTTTCAGAACAACCATTGTGCAGCCGGTTCGGTACCGCAGGCTGTGATATTTTGTATTACTACATATGATTTATTTCTTTTCAAGGTATTTACATACATTAAAGGAAAGACACCTCTGTGAGGTCTTGTGTATGTATACTGCGTCAAGAAACGGAGAGGTGACAATGAGTGCTTGACTATGACAAAAAATACAAACAAAGCTTGTTGACTGAAATTCATTTATTTAAACAGTAATTAGTCCCGACTGGTTATGAGGACCGCTTTCTCGGGCATCCGAGTCCAAGTATATAGTCAGAGGCAGTGTCTGAAAAAAAAGCAATATTAAGGCATTCAACAACACAAACTTGCAAAGATGTTTTACTGTACCGGACTACTCCTGGAAAAAAAAAAAGACGTCAAATAAAGGCAGTTACGATTTTAATGAAAGGATTAATACATGCAAAAGGAACCAGATGCTGTCCCGTGTAGAACAATGCTACATTTCATGACAGTCTCATGTGATGTCACCGCAGCATGCGACGACTGCGACTCAATGGCCCATGCTTGTAAACTTCCTCGAAAGTCTGGCACAATGTCCTCGTCACCACGTGTATCGTGCACAGCCCACCAGTGCACTCGACACGGGCATCGAGTTCACTTGCCCGAGGTCGGGCCATGTGTCAGACGCAGACCTCGATTCCCCGTTATTCACGTTGGGACTCTCCGAAGCACAATTCACCGCGATTTGTTCGACTGGTGCCGATCCATTCATTCATTGGAGCACCAGTCAGAGCGTTGAGTAACGTGAAGCACCCATCAACACGGCGATTGACCTCCCGTCGACGTCTACGATTTCCACTTTCAAACATCTTACTTTTGTTAACTGTACACTAAACTGTACTGTACACACAAACAACAAATATGCGGTTTGCACTAACCTTCATTGCAAGATCCCATCTTGCCAGCCAGTTGACTTGGAATGGCTTGGCTGGTTTGTCTACTTGACTATCCAGAACGGCAACGCATGGTCAATAGTTGCCAGCGACTAGTCACTAATATATGGCTGCCACGTTTAGGAACACACTATTTTAAATGAACATTTCGCAATATCAGCTTCGATACCCAAGATTATTAATTACTTGTGTTCCAGAAAGCGAAACGCGTAATTTGAAGCTTTTCAACCAAAAGAGAAGCAAAGAGGCGAAAATATGCAATGTGTGTGTGAAACAAACGTGCTGAGAAAATTTTCACATATGATATGCATCTACTTAGTGTGAAAAGGACGCGAGGAATCATATGTAAGTGCTCAGTGCATGCATTGCATTTGTCATCCCCAAAAGGTCCCTGGAAGAACCTTTTCAGGACAACTTGCTAGCGCGCTCTCGATATTGCTTTTGTCATCCCCAAAAGGTATCTGGAAGAACCTTTTCAGGACAACTTGTTGTCCTCAGAAAGCACTCGCAAAGACGTTTCCGGGCCAAACCAGCTCGTGTCGTACTCAATACGTACCAAGGACATCGAGAAATGTGCGAGGACGATTGTACCATTTGAGGACGACCTCGGGAAGTCGAGTGTTGTCTGGGACGTGTGCGTTCTCACAATGCGCGCAGTAATGTGTATCCCCTTTGTAATAAATGCCATGCTTTAAACGAGCAGCAATTACGCGCATGAAACTTTTTCGACGTTGCGATGCACCCAGTACATGTTCGTAAGGGAATACGCGAGTAAAGTGCGTGCCTTTTGTAATGGGTGGCCGGCTTTAAACCACCAACTCCTTATGCAGTTCACATGGTGTGACGCCCGATGTCAATATACGCTTGTACCCCGTTTTACTGCGATATTACATATCGTAATGTGACACCTGTACAAAGGACGCGCATGAGTTGAGTTGAATGAACTTTATTTGTCCAACGGTTGTAATTGTGCCTGGGGCTAGGCTGCCAGGGATCCACCTTTCGATGAGCGTCTTCCGAGGTCCTCGGCGGCGGCCCTGCGCCGCTGGACGGCCCACTCGTGGTCTTCGGGGGGCTCGTTGAGAAGGGCGGTTTGCCATTGCTAAGCAAGGCGCCCCGCTTCAGAGGGTCCTTCGGTTGTCCTCGTCCTTCCTCGTAGCCTATCTTCATTTCTCGCGCATTCACAAGGTACAAGGGACATATCGGCCCGTCCGTGCTCGCACCACGGGCAGACAGGCGACGCGTGCATCGCGGGCCACAGGCGGCGCATCTGGTAGGGGTTTGTGAAAGTTCCCGTCTGCAGCCGCCTCAGCTCCACCGCCTGCGACCTACCCAGAGGCACGTGGGGTTCCGGATATTTCTTTCGGTCTTTCCTATAGTGCGTAAGTACCTCGTGGTACGTGGCCGGGAACTCTTCGGCATAACAGTCGGCGTACCTCTAGTTCCTTGCTCCTTACGCCACGACTTCGGTTGCCGCAACAACGAAGGTGGTGGTGGTGCCAATAGATGCGAGGCCGGGACCGGTATGTTTGTGAAGAAAAGTTAATTTCAGTGCAGTTCCGAGGATTGGATGGCGCTGTGGTAGAACACCTGCTTGCCACGCAGACGGCTTGGGTTAGTTTCTCGCTCGAACCTAACATTTTGTTCATTATTTATTTTTTCGGTCAGGGACAAGATGCCAATTTTTCGCTGACAACCAGTGACGCCGACACCAACGCCGACACCGGAATTTCTGCGGACCGAGGTCTTTAACGCTATCGCGTTAAAAAGGGCGTGGGGGAGGGGCACTCTGTCTGTGTCGTGGTTTCCTTCGCGTCGTTAGCGTACAAGAGGGGGTATTCCACCTCGTCATCACTCTCGCATGTAAGCAATATCTAAAAGCGATAATTCTGACTGTGATAAAAGCCGTTAGAAATTCTTGGAGAAAAGCCTTAAGTCTCATTAGTTTCTGTTGCAGAGCTACTATATCGGATACATTCAATATCTCCCTTTGAAACGATTATCCTTATTCGCTGAAGTACATTAAACATGCGAATAAATTTTTCTATGCTGGACGTAATGCTCGAGTGCTTTTATTTACTATGCCAATTTAAAGGTACTTGCAAGTTTTACATTTCAGGCAAGCACAAGCAATTCTTTGGCGGTGGAAGGAGGCTTCTATTCCGCGTGCATTCACATGTCTTTGGAAGTTTCTACTACGTCGATAGGTGAGACTTGTGTCTTCAGGAAACACTTTTCTAAAGCATTTGTTGCTTGCTAATATTTGATAATAATTACCGAGGCTACCTGAGTATTTCGTTATAAATGCTAGCGGCCGGTTGGGCTGTGATTTTGGGTCTGTCCTGCAGCCAGTGAACATAGGCGCACCAAATAGAACAGCCACGCCTGAATGCAATTTCGCATTGGCTCAAGATCATGTTTTCATTCAAGCAAGGCGGTGATGCAGGCTAGTTGGTTTGAGTCACTTGTAATCATAATCGTAGCGCAAGAAACCAGACGCAGACACAAGTACGGAACACATACATAGGACTAGCGCCCGTACAGTGTATTTGTTCCTTACTTGTGTCTGCGTCTGGTTTTTTGTGCTACTAATATGATTACAAGTTCAATCAACCAGTTATGTATCCCAATGTTTAAGAGTCTTTCTGTAAGTTTTACCAGATTAGCTGTTAGCGATTTGGGCCTGGTGTTTTCTCTTGTAGGTCTAGCACCTTGATTTTTAACACGAAAGTGTTTTATGCCGGGGTCCACCAAGTACATCCGTCACGGATATGACGTTGATAAAATGGACGCCAACGGGTAGAAAAAAACCATGAAAAAGATACCCCCCTGGGAATCGAACCCACGACGTTGCGGCCGCGACGGCAAGCGCCCGACGCTCTACCGCCTAAGCCAACTCGGGAGATGCTAGGCACGGCGCGAACGCGCCTTATATCTTTCACACATTCTCTTTCGCGGCGGGAGGAGCTAAAGGAGGAGCGGGGCGGTGCTGCCGTCTGTGAGAGGTGAAAAGAAGTACTGCTTCACGATCGACACTACCTAGCGCTTACTCCGAGATTGCACGTGATATCGGAGGTCATGGTTAAAGCGGTTAAAGCGTCTCGATACCAGAGAGGTAGACTGGCCGCGCTGGCGTCGCCGAGGCACCCTTGACGCAGTTAAGTTCTTTGCCTTTGGATTCGTGTTAGCGTGCGTCGGCTCATCGGAGTAGTACAGCTTCCACGTGCACGAACGGGATTTCTCTGCCGCCGACTGCTTCAATTGCGAGAACACCGACTACAAAAACTGCTGCAATATGCGCTGCAGAA
The DNA here is from genome assembly GCF_013339695.2 of Rhipicephalus sanguineus. Lineage (NCBI taxonomy): Eukaryota > Metazoa > Arthropoda > Arachnida > Ixodida > Ixodidae > Rhipicephalus > Rhipicephalus sanguineus. The sequence continues at coordinate 42,392,383 of NC_051176.1, forward strand.
AGGACGCGATTTCGACGGGCGAATGTCGTGCCTTGGTGGAGCGAGAGCAGCGCCTGCGAGACAGAGGCCAGCGGGACGCACGCGTTTGCGGCTCAGGCTACGAACCTCTACCTCCCGCGTTGCTGAAATGTAGTGTGTGTTCACAGGCGTCGGCTACCCATTACTAGAAAGCGCACACCGTGCCGTTTCTCTCCTTAATTGACGACGCTTTGAAGAAGTGCATACCGGGTACCAGTGTTGATTATGAGCTTGTTGATATCATCCTTACGCGCGATTCGCGATTCGCTGTGTCCAAATATATGTTCACACCGTGAGCTACCTCAACGGTTTAATCATGATCATGGGCGTTAGTCGTCGCGATAGAGACATGCTGTCAACTTGGGTGCATCCACGTCAAACGGTGCTATAGCTGCCAAACACAAATAGACATTGTACAAGCTCTCATATATCGTAAGCACTACTTCTGTGAAGACACGTTTCACTTTCGTGTTATACCGATTCCTATGACGGAGGGATCAGCCATGTTTTTTAATAAAGGAATTATTTTGGCAATTCTCCGATCAGGTGGAATCCATGAATTTCTAATAGAGTGTTTAACGACTGCAAGTAGGTCCTGTGGTAGAACCTTAAGTTCAGTTCTTATTACCGATGTAATAATGCCATCGGGACCTGGCGCAGAATTGGGCACTATGTTTACTACTTGCTCTAGTTCTGAAGCTGTGACCTCTTCAGAGTCGTCACTTTTAACAAGAGACTGTAAGTTGTAGGACAAGGCAGTCGTGAAGCAACATTAAAGCAGTTAGAGAGATTTTCAAGACATAGACTGATCACTTGGATATGACCACCGATTCGACGTTTATGAGTTAAGGAATGACCTTTTTGGTTTTCAGGAAGTTAAAAAGTGTTTTTCTGTTGCCTGGTTTTCAAAGGAACTCAAAATGCTGGCTATAATAACAGTCCTTCGCACTGGTGACTGTTCTCCTAAACATTGCAGCCGCATATTTATAATCACTCCAATTTCCTGATCATTGGTTGTAAAGTAGTTTTCGCCCCGCGGCTTTCCTTAGTCGATAATCACGTGAACAGTCCGAGTTCCACCATGAATTAGAACCTCTTTTAGAGATCTTTACGGTGAATTTAGATTTATATAAGGAGCCTTTCCAGCACAACTTAAATTCATGGCATTTTGTTCTGCCTTTCCATCTCTCCATATGGACAAAGCCGCACGTAGCAACTTTTTGAATATATTGAAATTTACATGAATGATCGAGTGGCTGCTTGCTGAGGTCAACATGCGTACAATTTGAAACAGTATAGTGCGCCAGGAGTTGCGGCAGGCCTTTACATCGCCCGCGCCATGTCCTGAGCCGCGTCCGTTCAGCTATGCTGATGTGGTCCGTCGTCCTCCACCTTCACCTGAGGCAACGCCCTTCCAGCCACCGCCCGCTCCCGTGCCTTGGTGGCAACGGGATTCTGCGAGACGACCACCAGTTCGCAGAACCGACTTGTGGCGCACGGCTGACCGTCGACCCCTTTGCTTCCACTGCGGGGAACCAGGCCACATTTCACGCTACTGCCGTCATCGAGATGCTGGATTTGGCAACTTTTCACGCCCCGCTTCTTTTCGCTTTGAAGACCGTCGCGCCCACGATGGTGACCGCTTGTCGACCAGCCAAGTACCTTCACCGAGTCGTCGTTGGCAATCTCCGTCACCTGTGCGTCACACTTCCCCGAACCGCCAGAGCTACGCTGACGTTACCAGAGGCCGTTCCCCGAGCCCACGCCGGGGGAAACTAACTGCTGCGACCTCCGGGGGCAAGGTTGCCAATCGTCGAGACGCCGAAAAGTCCCCCCTACCGCCGCAAGAAGACGATATGACGACGACGACGAATACTAATGCCGATGACGTCGTACGGGCCGATCTCAGTGTTCTCATAGACGGACACCACGTGACAGCACTGGTTGACACAGGCGCTGACTTCTCGATTATGCGGCAAGAGCTCGCCAACCGCCTTCGGAAGGTCAAGACGCCGTGGACAGGGCCGCACATAAGAAGTGCTGGGGGTCAGCTAATGACTCCAACGGGTAAATGCACCGCTCGGCTCATAATCGGCGATTCCAGCTTCGTCGCCACTTTTGTCCTTCTACCAGAATGCTGTAGAGAGCTCATTTTGGGTATGGATTTTCTGCGAGAGTACGACGCTGTCATCAACATTCCGGACCGTATGGTGACGTTTTCCGCACATCCGTATGTCGACACCACCACGGACACCACTGACGACCGACACGTGCGTTTGCGAGTATCCGACGATGTGACGCTCCCGCCGAGGTCCTGCTGCCTTGTGTCCGTATCATGTGAGCAGCCGTGTCATAAGGATGTGATAGCGGAGCAAATAGCTACGCTATTGCTTACGCAAGGTGTTTCCGTCGCGAGAGGCGTTCTGGCACTAGCTGGTGGGCAGGCAGAAGTACTCCTCACCAACTTCAGCAACGAGCGGCGTCACATCCAGAAGGGTACCGCGATTGCCTACTACGACGACATCGACCAAACGAGGGATTGTTTCGCTTTGCAACCTCACGACGCGACCACGCCTGCCTCGACGCCTTTGTCTGTCGACGTCAGCTCTACTCTGTCACCCTCTGATAGGCAGCGCCTACTGGAACTGATACACCAGTTCGAAGATTGTTTTTCGTGTACATCGAAGGTCAGGCAAACACCATTGACCAAGCACCGAATAGTTGTTGAAGATAACACGAGACCGATCCGACAAAATCCCTACCGTGTGGCTCCGAAAGAACGCGAGGAGATTCAAAAGCAAGTACAGAAGATGCTCCAGGATGACGTCATACAGCCTTCAAAAAGTCCTTGGGCATCCCCCGTGGTATTGGTTAAAAAGAAAGACGGCAGCTTGCGCTTCTGTATAGATTACCGCAAGTTAAACCAAGTCACGAAGAAAGACGTCTACCCGCTGCCACGTATAGACGATTCTCTGGATAGACTGCGGCATGCACGCTATTTCTCATCAATGGACCTACGAAGCGGCTATTGGCAGATAGAGGTCGACGAGCGCGATCGTGAGAAAACTGCCTTCGTGACGCCCGACGGTCTTTATGAATTTAAAGTCCTTCCATTCGGGTTATGCTCAGCGCCAGCCACTTTTCAGCGTTTGATGGATACCGTGCTATCAGGCCTGAAATGGCAAACATGCTTGGTATATCTAGACGACGTTATTGTCTTTTCAGCTACATTTGAAGAACATCTAAGCCGGTTATTCACAGTTCTCCAAGCTATACGTTCGGCTGGCCTCACGTTAAAACCAGAAAAAATGTCATTTTGGCTTCAGTGAGCTTTCCTTCCTCGGCCACGTCGTAAGTCACGAGGGTGTTCGACCTGACCCAGCCAAAATAGACGCTGTTGCAAACTTTCCTGCACCACACGACAAAAAAGCAGTGAGGCGCTTCTTAGGACTATGTGCCTATTACCGACGATTCATCGCGGACTTTTCGTCTATTGCGGCACCTTTGACACGACTCACACGAGAGGATGTTCCCTTTCTTTGGGGAGAAAAGGAACAAATGGCATTTACCGACTTACGTCAACGCCTCCAAACGCCTCCAGTTCTTGCGCACTTTGACCAAGAAGCGCCAACAGCACTGCACACCGACGCCAGCAATGTAGGCCTGGGCGCCGTACTGGTACAGTGGCAAGACGGCACTGAAAAAGTGATAGCCTATGCCAGCAGAGCTCTCTCTCGCACCGAGGAGAACTACTCGACTACCGAGAAAGAATGTCTCGCTGTGGTGTGGGCAGTTATCAAATTTCGACCATATTTGTACGGGCGCTCATTCAAGGTCGTCAGCGATCACCATTCGCTCTGCTGGCTCACTAACCTGAAAGACCCATCTGGCCGTTTGGCGCGCTGGAGCCTTCGGCTTCAAGAATTTGATATGAGCATAACTTATAAATCCGGAAAGAGACATACTGACGCCGACTGCCTCTCGCGGTCGCCCGTTGAGCCTGCCGCTGTTGATGACGAATCCATGGACGCCGCATTCTTGGGAGTCGTCAACACGGCTACTATTTCACAAGAGCAGCGCAGCGACCTAGAGCTGCTTCCGCTCATCGATTTCTTGGAAGGACGACGTAAAGACGTGCCGCGAATTTTTGCCAGAGGACTGCCGTCTTTTTGTTTACGGAACGACGTTCTCTACAAGAAGAACTTTTCTCCAACCGGCAGCACGTACTTGCTCGTCGTGCCTTCATCACTGCGAAAAGAAATTTTAGAAGCCTGCCATGACGAGGCCACTTCCGGTCACCTAGGCTACACCCGAACGTTGTCCCGACTGCGACGAAAATACTACTGGCCCAAACTACCTGCTGCTGTGAAACATCACGTCCAGACTTGTGCTGACTGCCAAAGACGCAAAGCGCCACCCGGTAAACCAGCGGGCCTATTACATTCTGTTGAAGTACCAGCACGGCCATTCGCCCAAATTGGAATGGATTTCCTGGGCCCATTCCCAACTTCTACTGCAGGGAACCGATGGATCATTGTCGCCACTGATTACCTCTCTCGCTACGCGGAGACTAAAGCTATGCAGAGGTGCACAGCAGCAGAAGCGGCTCACTTCTTCATCGAAAACGTCGTCCTTCGGCACGGCGCCCCAACAGTGGTCATCACAGACAGAGGAACTGCCTTCACGGCGGAACTTTTGGAGTCGGTTCTCAGGCTCAGTGGTACAGCTCACCGGAGAACAACTGCGTACCATCCCCAAACAAACGGACTAACGGAGCGCCTTAATAAGACCCTCGCAGACATGCTCTCCATGTACATCGACACGGAACATAAAACGTGGGACGAAATCTTGCCTTACGTGACCTTCGCCTATAATACAGCTCGACAGGAAACTACTGGAATGACACCGTTCAGTTTAATCCATGGTCGCGAGGTCACGACAACGTTGGACGCTATGCTGCCGCACGAGGGTGACGACATTGATACCGACGCTGAAGAATTTACTCAGCGCGCCGAGGAAGCCAGACAGCTCGCCCGCGTACGCATTGGTCATCAGCAACATAAAGATGCGAAACGGTACGACCTGCGACACAGATTCGTTACCTACACACCAGGCGACAAGGTATGGGTCTGGATCCCAATACGTCGACGCGGACTTTCTGAAAAACTGCTGAGACGATACTTTGGTCCATACAGAGTCATCCGACGCTTGAACGACGTGAACTACGAGGTCGTTCCCGACAGTGATTGCTGTTCCAGTCGCCGGAAGCATTCACCCGAAGTCGTGCATGTCGTGCGGATGAAACCGTACCTGTCCAGCTAACTCTGGTTGGGTTCCAGTGCATATGTGCGCGCTTTTCTAAGTAGAGCGCCTAGGCTGTGCATCGGGACGATGCCTCTTTCGAAGGGAGGCAAATGCCACGTGCGTGCTATGAGAAAGACGAAGACGACAGCGCAAAGGCTCATACGCGTTATACAGGAGCCAGAAAGGACAAAGAAGAAGAACTCGCTGGCGCGCGGTATTAAAAAGACCGACCCGCTGTTATTCTCTCTATCTTGGCGTTACGACCTCTCTCTTGACGTCGCGACAATAGGAAAATGGCCACTACTTGTAGCTCAGCTGAAAGTAGACCATGAGATAGAGAGGCAAGGACTATAGGAAGTAACGTAAATCGCTGAAAGCGACTCCTTACAAACAAAAGTGGGTGCTTTAATACATGGTACATTATTCTTGCAAGCTCAATCCCACAAACGCTTCCCACTCATACCGGTTCAGGATCCGCATGAAGTCTGATGGAAATTGAAGTCTCCCACCAATATAATTTCGTTCCTACAAGGCGATATTGCGGAGTCTAGAACAGTAAAACTTTGAACAGCTGCTGGAACATATGCATCGACTAACGAAAATGGAAGGAATCCCGGAAGAAAATATCTAAGGCTTAAATTTCACTTTCTATAAATTAATTACTTGACATCTAATATTAAATTGAGGAGCATTTTTTTAGGAAATAAATTGTGCTAAGCCTCCACCCCGATACAGTCGGTCTAAACAAAATATGCGGTAGTTTTTAAGATCAAAACACTTTTATTGTAGAAGCCAAGTTCCTGCAAAACAATTTCATTGGCGAAAGCTACGTAGTGGAGAAAGACGAAGAACAGGAGCGGGGCTCAGATGAAATCATCATCAACATTTACGGCTCGCGCACTGCCAGCGAAGCAGCGTTCTAGAAAAAAAAATTTCGGCAGATCCCACGTACCGTTGGAGTCGACGTTATGCGAAGCATGCGGCGGGTAGGTGACTGCGGCGTAACTTTTTTTACTGAGCGACACGTTACAAAATGACGCTAAAGATTTGTATATATTTTATACGCACACATATACATGTTGAAGAGCCGCATATGTGTTATATAACCAGTTTACGGTTGGGTAATGCTGCCAATGGCAATGTTAGCATTGCCAACACCAGAAGCGGTAAGCTGATATGTAGTGCTTATACGTGTCCCAAGAACGCACTCACATTTCACGAACCCGTGTGCATGTGTGCAAGAAGTTCTTGACTGCTCTTGAACAAGGACATCATCACCGTGATCAGTGAGTACCAGCAGCTGGTCATAACTTATTATAGGATCCGGTCGTGATCGTGGTGACGAGGGGTCCATGTGTAGTGAAGTATTTTGTATAGTAGAGCTGTTGGAATTCGTGGATGCCTCGGTCATTTCGTCAAGACATTGTCTGTCGACAGAGCCGGCGACATGTCAGAAGCTGAAGCCACCCGTCGCGTTGGTGAGGTATAGGCCGTCGAGGCTGGTAGGCCTGGATAGTGCTACGTAGACCAACATCACTGGATGGTGTTTGTCGTATTCGTAGACTACCTGGGCGTATGTGGCCTACGTAGCCTAGTCTACAAAGCGGCTGTCAATCAATCTGGCATCATCCTCGGTCAGCATGAGGCCATCGCGCAACCTCGTAAGAAACTAAGAGGACACTGCGTCGTTCTGGTGGACGAAGTGACTTTACGGTGCGGTGATGTGGATATCATATGTAACTTTCGTTACAGTATTCCTCCGGGGTCGAGCAGTGCTTCAATATTACATGCTGAATCATAGGAATACAAACGTATTATTTATTAGACTGCTATGAAAGCGGAGCCAACACTGGAACTACAGACGTTAATCTCATATGACGCCTGTATCGTAGTAGTACACATCGTAGGAGTATCATGTAGTGTTTATTGCTTTTTCGTAAAATTAGAAAACCAGCACCACAACCGCAATTGACGTTGCACCGACATTTCGCCTGCGTAGGCTGTTTTTTCAAACCAGTTTATAGACCTGGCGTGGCTCAGTGGTAGAATACTTGATTGCCACGCAGAATGCTTGGGTTCGATTCCTGCCGGGATCCTAATTTTCATTCTTTCCATTCGTTGAGTCAACGCTGCCGACGTTGGTTTTCCTTAACGCTCTTGCATTTAAGTTATAATGTCTGTTCTCTCCGTTCCTGGGTAGATATAAACTGTCAATCGCCTGTGGCGCATACCCGTACACCGCGGCCCGTGGTAAACGGGTATGTGCCACACGTGTCTAGTGGAAAGGGTTTGTCGACGTACGCAGCAAGATTTTAACGTTATTCATGTCATGACCCGGCAGTCATATTCGTCAACTCCTCTTACCCTCCCATGCAAATTTGGGTCTACACCAAGTTAAGGAGGCCATCATGAGAGCACCTAGACGTAGGCGGCTAGATAGATAGATAGATAGATAGATAGATAGATAGATAGATAGATACGTATATAGAAACGCTCAAAGTGCCAGAGGTTCGCTAAGAAATGCTTCGCATTTAAAACTGTGCAGGCCATCCACAACGTCTCATCAAAGGTTTCGTTAACGGTGGCATTGACGACGGATTGAGGACGGGATGAAGCATACCTGGGATCTTGGGAATGTGTTGATCGAGTCCGGTACTTCGACAAAGAAAGCGCCATTACCCTTCGCGTGCGACAGCTTGACGGCGGCAAATGACGACGGCTACGTCTCCTCCAACTCTCCCACGCAGCAAGAGCAGGAAAACAGCCTGGGCACCTGGGGTCGCCGGTGGTTCGTTCCTGCAGGCAATGCCCCCGAAGAGACCGCCGCTCGATGCAGCGCCGCGCCCGCACTGGGCGACGCTGCCTTTATCGCTGTTCATCGCGGTCCTAGCCTCTTCACCCGCATCATCCTGCGCGCAAGTTCAGTGGATCGGATCCTAAGGGCACACCTGCTGACCATGGCCGAACCACTGAGGTTAGTGCAGTGCTTAATAGGTGCAGGCTTCCTGGTACAAGGCACAGTGCATGTACTTAATAATGTGCTAGATCAAGTCACAGTTCTGATTACTGATCGCGCGTTTACACATGCATTGAACTTCGCGTTTTGGTCTCTATAGTTTCAGTTAGCAATGATTAACTATATATATCTGTAAGAGAACTAATAAGTTACTGCGCCTAATGAGCGCTCTAATGAGATAAGACGCAAGAGTCTTTGGGAGTTATATATTTGCAGTGACTGTGAATATAGGATTACGTATAGTATAATGTAGAGCCCTCTCCTGCATTTTCATTATCGGTGTTAGTAGATCGGCTGTGATAAAATGCGTCTTGACGCTGAAGCTTTGCCCGCAGCAGTGGTATTGCGAGTATGGTGATCGGCTGCCGACCTGCCGGCCGGCCGTGGCGGTCACATTTCGATAGGGCGAAATGCTAGTGGCCCGTATACTGTGGGATGTCAGTGCACGTTAAGAACACCAGATGGTTGAAATTTCCGGAGTTCTTTGTTGATAAAGCGTGAACTTGGGCATGTTGGTATTCTATCTTAACACCTATAGCGCACAGACACATATCGTTTATGTGATGTGTATCGTTTATGTGGCACGTAAAACACTGAATGGTATGCTCTGTGAAAAAAAGGGTGTTAAGAGGGTGTTTCGTTCGTCCGTTTGGGGACTAACGGGGTTTCCACAACAACTGATTCCTTTAACCCTTCCGGGCCCAGTGACTCCAATTGGAATCATACATTTTGTAAGTCAATGAGCAAGCACCTGGTAATCATAAAGCATTGTTCTTCTTCAAGAGCTCATATTTAGCTTCCGCTCTACATATGGTGCCAACCTGGTACGCTCAACAAAGCGAGGCTACGTGTGAATGAAGAAATTACAGAAGTGGTAGCGCTGCTCGCGCATTTCGGTGAGGCAGCTTCTTCATTCATCGTGCAGAAGTAGGGCATTTTTCTTAGTTCTTTGTCGAAAATTTGAATTTTGACTGTTGGGTATTATGCTATCCCATCGAAATAGTTTTTAAAGTAAGAATTCAAAAAATGATCGAAATATTAAGAAAGAATAATTAATTCAAAAATTAATTCGGTTGCTAAGTACTCCTCATTGAAAAGTGCGATCAAGGATTTTTTCATCTTTTTGGACTACCATAATTATGCGCATCTCAAACTGTAAGAATCAGTTGCTTACACAGAAAAAAAATCGGGACTGAAAGGGATAAGGACTAACGGCACCGAGTCTAATAGTTAGTGCCCATGCAGTTACTGCTACAAGCTGACTGTTAGTCCCCACAGATCACCTCAATGGACTAAGATTTAGTCTTAACATTTACACGCTACCGGACATCTATTAGTTCCCACGGTTGCACCTCGCCGGACGAACGGTCGGTCGGCTCAAATACTCCATGCGGATGATGTTTTTATCCCCAGTTCAGGTGATCCGTTAATCCCCAGAGATAATTTTATGCAGTTACTCTGCGCGAGGCTTAATACTTTTATTGCGTGGTTTTTTCCGTGGTGAGCAACAAATGGCGGGAATAGAACACGCCAAAAATATTTAGTCATGCGTGCTTCACTGCTTTCGCAGTCAATGCGACAACGAAAGACAAAAGTGAGATGTTGTTTCCTTCTATATACATGTGAAGTGCCTGCTTCTTTGAGTGAATTCACTGTTGAATGTCCAATACATATGGAGCCGCGTTGTCATATCTCGTAGAGTCGTTTTCGTGAAGCTGCTCTAACGGAAGCGATAGATGACTAGCATTGCACGCGCCTGCTCCCACAAGAGCCTGCACGTTGTGGAGAACGGCTGCGCCCTGCAAAGCGCAAAAAGGTTGCAAATAGTTAGTCACACGTGACAGAGACGACGAAGATGCACGCACATTGCAAATACCTGCAAAGTGAAATAAAAACACACGGAAGAAGATAGTTACGGATGTAGGAAGAATGACACGGATGTATAAAGTTTCTGAGATGAGCTCCTGTTTGTGTGAATTATCTAGGTGATGGATGTTTTTAAAAAGATGATAGCTGATAATATTTTTTGACCGGGGTTCCAAAGAGATGACGCATACTCAGGCTTAGGTCTCATTAGTATTTTGTAGAGTACCAATTTTTAATGGCATGGGGCTTAAGAATAATTTCTGCGTATGTAGCGGAGGCATCTGTTGGCATTGTTAGTGATGTATGCAATGTGCGCATGCCAAGAAAGATTGTTGGTTAGCTGAATTCCGAGATATTAGTGATCAAATGAAGCAAAACAGAAGGGCGAGCTAGTTGGTACTAATTCATCCTTGTAGAACACGTGTTGTCCACTTTGTTGTCCTTGTGCTTTTTGAGCTTCTGTTATACAAGAATATTTATACTAAGTTACGTAATCAAGGTTTATGTTATTGATAGCATAGCCGAAACATGTGGATGAATCAGAGCGACGCGACGCGAGAAAGACATAATTTTGCATTTCGCAGGATTTAAGAACATTAGCCAGTGTGAGCACCACTTTGATATGTTATCTAAGTCTGACTGAAGAATAAAGTTACCATGCTGATTGGGTATTTCGCAGTATAGCACACAATGGTCGGCAAATAGTTTGATGGAACTATTAATAACAGTGGGTAGGTCATCAATATAAATTAGAAAGAGCAATGGGCCCAGGGCGGAGCCTTGAGGAACGCCTGGCTTTACGTCACAGCGCGGGGATGCAGCATCATTGGCAGTTACGAATTTAGTACGGTTAGTTAGGAAGCCTTCTATCCAGTTCAAAGGGTTAGGGTCAATATTGTCACGGGGTCGTGACGTCGACGAAGACAGCAGTCAGTGTGTTCAAGATGAAACTTTTTATTTGGTCGACCTTGTGGCCGGGAAATGAAAACTGAAACTACAGCATTACACGCTGTAAGTACACTGATAGCGGCGAACAGGGCGTCGGCCCGGCGATAAAACCGTGTCTAATAAATGGCCGCACTGCGCACCGCGCCGTCGTCTGCCAGCGGTAAGGCGTGCAGGCCGCCAGGCACGCGAAAAACGAAGATCGGCACCAGAGGGCGGAGCTTTTGGTCCCCGAGAAAAACGAATGCCGCGCCGGCGTCCGGGGCCGTCCGGACATGATGAAGCGGCAAGATCGACCTTGTGGCCGGGACATTCACGAACCTTAGCGGCGAACAGGGCGTCGCTGGTGGGTAAGGCGCATTAGTTCCATCGCTGGCGGCCGCGTTAAAGAACTTAACTGTTCGCGTTTGCGCGCTCAAGCCTATAAGATGAATCTGAAATAATCTGGAAGGTTCCCAGACATTCGGGAGCGGTTTGCGCAAGACAGTGGTTACACGTGTAACAGTTACCATAAACATAAAAGAAAAGAAGCGCGCTGCGCTTGGCAATATAAAGAGTACTGAGATTAAGAAGCAGTAAGCGATGAGACACCTTCAATGTCAAAAGCTTTAGCAAGATCTAAGAAAATACAGTCAATAATGATTGTATTTTGATTGACTTGACCTTTGAAAGCGTGGTGGTGGTGTTTGTGTGTATGTCTAAAACCTCCCATATAGAGGAAGAAATATTATGCATCTGTTAACGCCCTCCTTCTGGTTCATATTAGTTGGAGAGATGTTTCGCAGGAGTATTTTAACATCAATGTTCTAGATAACCCAGCCAAACCCATGCTGAATGAATTAGCACTCCAACAAGAATAACCGACGTCGGAAAAAGAGGTAGATTAGAAAACGAAACGACATCAGACCATAACATACTGCTTCCTAAAATATGAAGTAAGGATGAAACATGTTCAAGGATTTTGCAGATCCTAATAAATCATACAACAATTTTTTAAAACACTTGTATTCGAGTGCTTCCCTCTTAAGCCATAAGAAACACGGAAAACGCAGAAAACCATGAATGGAACTATACAACAGTCTGCAATTGAAAGTAGAATTACAAAAAAATTCGCGCGGGTAACCTGATCTCAACAGAGGCCAGCACCTTCCAGTCAGACACTCAATAAACGGGTGAAAAAGTACTAAAAATACGGAGTACACAGCAGTATATCTAAGAAATTTGAAAAGTAATTTCGTCCACCGCCTCGGAAGAATGTGTCTTAAAACAATGAATCTACTTAAAAATGCCCGCAAAATCGGTTAACAAGTGGATCCATGCAATAAAAAAAAATCTTTTTGTACATGTACGGGAGTGTGTACAAAATGACTTCGCAAAAGTGTGATTTAGAACAATGCAACATCCTTGAATGCTCGTGGTGCAAGATTTTGACGTTTATTTTAATAATTTAGACAGCTGTTAGGAAAATAGTGAGCTTGTCTTTTATTGGTCTTACAAGCGCGATCACCACAACAGAGGATGACGTGGCTGGCGTGTGCTGACATGCTTGTTTTTTCGGCGAAAGCGTCTTTTGGCGCAATGCGAGATCGCACCGCCATCGGAAAATCGCCGCAGAAAAGCGGCACACAACTTCAGTCGTCTTCGAAAGTGTGAAAGTTGCTGTATCGAAACCAAACGCACGGCTTTCGTACGTTTAGAAACCGAACGTCGAGGAGGAAATGACAATATATCGCCGAAGTGCGAGGCAACGCGAATAACAGAGAGACAGCGAGGCAACATTGTGTCCTAGGCGAGTTAGCCACATACTCAACCCGCTGACGCGGCTTGAATGTGAAGACGAAAGTGGAACGCACATCGAAATGTAAAATATATACGGAACCATTCGTGCGGCATTCGGGAACATGATCAGAAAGCTTAGGAGCATTTCGCTACGCTCAGCGATAAAACTCTGCGACATAGCTGAGCGGCGAGTAAAGCTCTCGCGTTTCAATGTAAGAAGTTTCCTAGGTGCCCGGCTGGTTTGTGCACGAGCTAACAAAACATAGCATTTAAATAGATTCAAGCACACGTGTGACAATAGAGGGACTCTAGGGTACCTAGGATAGAATTTCTCTGCGAAGGGGGCAGAGGGTCTCTCGTAGATCTCATATTTTATTTTCAACATGTGCATCGAAGCCTGAATGTTAGAAGGATGTCTAGAAACTGCAACATAATGGATCCGGCAGAGTTGTGAATCTACTATGGACAAAAGCGTGCCGTCTCTTACAAGTTCTGATAGAGTAACAATTTTAATCAAATAAATCAACCACACACCAAAACCATGCTGCTGCTTATGAAGGTTTCAAGATTTTCAATGCTGATGTCAATTTTTATATTGTTATTGGACTCATCAGAAAATAAAGACAGCCTGTTTCACACAGAATAAGTTGTCAATTTTTTTAGAGAGAAGCACCGTTCTTCCTTATTTAAGTGCTGCGTGCACGTAGCCTTCTAATAAGTGGCGTTGTTTGTCTCAATTCCAGACAACGAGCATCCATCGGGAGATGTGGCCCTGCCCCCCGCTGGGACAAAGGCAGAGGAGAGCTGGGACAAAGGTATGTGCCGTATTCCTTCTTTGGTCTTCTACATTGTCAATCTGTTCACCCGAAGAACGTGAAGAGAGCAGTTCATTCCGACACATTGAGCGAGACAAAGTTTAATAGAAGAAGGTGCTTTCACATTTAGTATGTCTATGAATTTGAATATACATTCCAATAATTACTCCTCTAACAATTATTACCAGGACACGTGTCCACACTTTTCTGTTGCTGCTCCGCGCTTTTCCGCTGCGACGCTGCACACACGCTGAGTTGCATTGCTTATGAGCGTCTGGCAAAGTACCGTTTCCTGAATATATTTGTTTACTACTCTCTGTCACTTTCTCCATATGTGTGCATGCATGGTTTTAGTTATGCCTCTGGGCCACACTAGAGCCCAGGTAATCATTAATAGTACAATCTTATATCGCAAATCGCACTCAGCTGTCAACAATTTATCGCAAATCCTTGAACTGGATGAAAAAAAGCCTACCGTACTGTACGAAGGTACATTTCCTACTAAGATTTTTTTACTCAGAAAACAGCAGCAAGAAACTTGTTTTCAACAATTGTTTTGTATCTCATATCTGAGTTTAAGCTGTATTGGTGCACGCGCATGCCTTGTGCACTTAGAGTGCGTTATATTTTTAGGTACGTTTCGCCCAGTTCGGCTTTGACAGCTGTGTCAATCATTTCGGTCGAATTTGTTCCAAGCACACATATCACCGTGACCTCCTTTTACAAAAAAATATTATGGAAGCTTCGGACTAGTAGTGCCAAGAGTGAAGGAAGGGCGGAGCTAAGTGGCCTTTTTTTGTTTGTTTTATTTCTTCTTTCTTTGATCTTTTTCTTTCTCCCTCTTTCTATCTTTTCTTTCTTCCCTTTCTTTCTCTCTTTGTCGCTGCTTTTATCTCTCTCTTTGTTAGTTTCCTTTTATTTCTCTATTTCTTTGTCTTTGTGTCCCGCTCTCTGTTTTTTTCTATATTTTTCGTTTCTCTTTCTTTCTATCTCTTATCTCCCTCTCTTTATGTCTATGTTTTATGTCTTTATTCCATTTATTTCCCTCAATTGTTCTCTTTCACTTTCTATCACTTTCTTTTTCTCTGTTTTTTTTTTGTTTCTGTCTTATCTTGCCCTCTCTCTCTCTTTCACGTGTTTCACGTTCTCCATTTCGCCGAGCAGAGTTTTCGTTTAACGCTCGCACCTGCTGTACTCGGTAGTGACGCTTGCCCAACTCCTATGTACCCCCCTTCGGTGTCTTGCGCGACGGAGCACAGTTTACCGCTAGCTTAAACAGTTTCGCTAACAAAATAACGCTGCTGTTTTTAAGAACCGCCGAAATACGCAGCCTTATCTAAAGCCGATGCTGTTTCTCGCTGGAAAGATGCCATGCTTTAAGCGTACGCAATAACTTCGGCATGTAGCAGAGTTGCTCATTAGGTGCTTTCTAGCAGATTTTCCTGGCTGACAGGAGTTGACGTGCCAGTGGAGATCTTAATGTATTTGAAAGATATTTGAGTAGTTTCATTTGCTGTTTCAGGTAGAAATCTACTAGTGTAGATTCATCTCCATTCTAGCTCCTACTCTAATTTCAACGAAAGCTTCCAGTGCTTCACCATTTTTCACGGCCGAACATTTCATGGAAATGTCTTCGCCCATGATAAGCGATAGCTTGACGGTGCGCGTGCCGAAGCACGGTTTAGAGCGGTGGAGTACGGCAGCGTACTAGCGCAGGCATTCATACTTCGCGGGCATTCTTTAAACACCGGCAAACCTCACCACGCAGGATGTTTGTTTCTAGATGCGTAAAACACCGTTGCATTATACCACGTGCACCCGTGAGCAGAAGCATACGGACCATGCTCTCGACAGCAGGCGGTTCGCGACTAGACGGCGAAGAAAGCGATATCGGCTCGCGCTTCCGTGGTCCGTGAACTTTTCCTCACGGGTGTGCCTCACCAAAATATTACTTGTAGCTGAAAGTCCATTTAAAGGACCCATAGGGTATCGCCGATAATATTTTTAACATTTCAAGCAAACGAACGTAGCGTAGGGAAGGAAATAGCGAAATTAGCGAGGGCCGCCTTTCGATCATAAAACGCGTGTAACTCCGCTATGACGGCCCCATTTCGAAAAATGCTCGTGGCTACCTGTTCGTTGTAGACTCCTGCACAACTGGAACACCATAAATAAATTTCGACCTCTGAGTGGTTTCGACCTCTTGTTGGTCTACCATTTAAAATAGATTTACACCGGTGGCGAAGGCAATCAAGATGGCGGTTGTCTGCCCACCCGAACCATGGCGTGTTCCTCCTCGTCTTCACTTCAGCCACGCTTGGCCGGTTGTTGCGTATCGCTTTTGAATGTGGTCATATTTATTATTGTTTTAAAGAGTGAAATCAAAATTACGAAACTGAAGTTTGCCGCGGCCCATTGTCCGAAATTCGCCGATTTGCGGGATTTCTTACTCAATACCTGTATGTCAATTTGGATGTTTTATTATTATGTGTGGCATCTGTTGCATTGTTTTTCTGACCACGTTGAAGTGTTCAAGCCTAGTGTAGGCGCAAACCATGCTGCCGGCTGATCAGTGCAAAGGGGACTGTCGATCGCTGATGTCTAAAATTTAAGAGCCATCGTACTCAGGTTTGCCGTACTTTGTTAAATAAACATCGGGGCAGAGTGTATATTTACATGATCTATGTCTTTGGCAATTGAAATGGTAGAATTTACGTGAGGTTGCAGAAGCATGACCTTCGTTTTTGCGCCCCCTGCTTGCAGCGTGCCCCGTTGTGTCGCTGTCCATCTGGGCGAACGGAAAGCGGCCAGCAGCGCTTGTTGCCCTGCCTCTTCAGCATCTCACGGAGCGGCAGAAGCACGCCACTGCTGAAACCGGCACCGGTTGCTTTCGAGCAGCACTTTCCGGTGTGCAGCACCCGCTCCGGCGTCTCTCCTGCCATCGTCTGCCGCGATCGCTGAAGCAAGCATCGGAGCCCGTAGCAACGGGTGTAAAGACTGCGCCTCGATCACCAGCCGGTGATCGAGGCACAGTTTTCGGTCGGAAACTGGCGCAAAAATACGGCAACCATATTTCGACACCATAAAAACATGTTTACGTTTATTTATTTCATGTGCGAGTATTAAACAAAGGCATGTGATTTGCGAAACCTGTCTCACAGTCTGATTTCCTTGCTGTCGTTATTAGCTGAGAAGAGGTGAAATATCCTTGAACAGGGCGTTTCGTTGGAGCCAACGTTTCGACATGTGCTTTTGTCTGTTTTAATACAGCAACTGGCTGTCTTAGCACGTCTATGGTTAAGCTTCGTACATTCTCTCCAATCACAAAGTGGAGGAGGAGAAGGCACATGCGAAAACAGGAAAGCCTATAGGAAGCGGGGGGAGAAAAAACATAGGAGGGGGAATTGAGATGAGCTGGCGAGCCCCATTGTGTAGGTAAAAGGGAAATATAAATAGCAAAGAAAAATGAAGGGGCGCTCTGCCTGTGTCCTGGTTTCCTTCTCATCGTTAGCGTAGAAGAGGGGGTATTCCGCTGTGTCATCACTCTCGCATGTAAGCAATAGCTAAAGTGATAATTTTGACTGCGGTAAAAGCCGTTAGAAATTCTTAGGTAAAAGCCTTAAGTCTCACTGGTTTCTGTTGTAGAGCCATCATATCGGATACATTCAATAGCTCCCTTTGAAACATTTATCCTTATCCGCTGGAGTTCATTAAACATGCCATTAAACATTTATATGATAGACGTAATGCTCGAGTGTCTTTATTTACAACGTCAATTTAATACTTGCAAGTCTTACATTTCAGGCCCGCAAAAGCAGTTCTTTGGCGGATGAATGACGCTTCTATTTCGAGTGCATTCACATGTCTTTGGAAGTTTCTATTCGGTCGATAGGTGACGCTTGTGTCAATTCTAGCTATATATGATTTCGCATCTAATTTACATGCTTTGTTGTAGGGCTTATTTATAGGGTCATGGGGGCAACTTACGTCAAGAAAAGTTGCCTTTGCAATGCTCAAATTGGTGAACGTACTTACCGTCCTCGCTATAGATCCTTCTTTTACGCCTCGCCTTTCCGACAAATAACCCTTGCTAGAAGAGTCACATTTGATGACTAGTGTAACCTGGCTGTTGTTGGCTTCTTGAGAAATGTGCTGCACAAGAAGAGAGAGCAGCAGAACTTGGAAGGCTGTGTATCGTACACGTGGCGCAAGATATGCGCATGAACTGTTCAGAGATGTACCTGATACGCACGCATTCAGTGCATATAACCGGCTGACGTTCAATAAAGCGGGCTTTTCCCCCACCAGCTATCAGGCGTGTCAGGTCATTGATACATGGTGTCAGAAGTGCCGCGCACCCATCGCCGCACACGTAGGCGCCGACGGCGCGCTGAGCAGTCGGGATGGAATTTGTTCGACCGCCGGATGCAGTACGCTTCACAGGAGACATAGGCAAGAGCTGGCCACTGTTCAAGCAGAAATTTGAGCTCTTCCTGACGGCTACAGAACCTTCTGGACAACCACGACCAGAACAGACGAAGACTGCGTTGCTGCTTACAACTGCAGGCGAAGAAGCCATAGAGGTATTCAATACCTTCGTTTTTTCGGAAGGCGAAAGCAACACCGATTACGCTACGGTAGTCAAAAAGTTTGACGAGTATTGTGAGAGCCAGAGCAATGAAACATATGAACGCTACTTGTTCAGGAAACGAATGCAAGAGCCAGGCGAACCTTTTTTGAGCACTTCGTGTGAGACTTGAAGACACAAGCTCGTCTGTGTAACTTTGAAGACCTGCGTGACTCCATGATACGCGATCAGATTGTTTTTGGAATACAAAATGAGAAACTACGAGAGAAGCTGCTGAGGAGCACAAATCTCACGCTACAGAAAGCGGAACAGACTTGTAAGGCAGCCGAAGCAACAGCAGCGCAGCAAGAAACATGGCTACGGGACCATCAAGTGGATCCAATTCGGAACTTCCCCGCGCCAGGAAGGCAGCACCAAGAAGCGAGTCAAGGAAACAGCAACGCCAGGAAGCCACCAGACTACCTATGTCCCAGATGTGCGCGAACACACGCGCCAAGAAAGTGTCCTGCGTTCGGGCGTGCTTGTTACAACTGCCAGCGGAAGAACCATTTCGTGAGTAGGCATGTGAGTATGAGTGAGTGTTGAGGGGTGGGAGTAGGCATGAGTATGAACACGAGTTAATATTCATTAATAAGAGTAGGCATGAGTGAGTGTTGACGGGTGGGATTAGACGTGAGTATTAACGTGAGTGAATAGGCATTGGTGTGAGTAGGTGTGAGTAAGAGTTGTCGAGAGGTGTGAGTAGACACCACGTGCATACTCATTGGTGTGAGTAGCCGTGAGTCTGAGTATGGGTGAGTGTTGAGGGGTGTGAGTATGAACATCGTACCGTACAGACGACTATGAACATGAGTGAATGCTCACGTTGGGTTATATTTTTGTGCTTTTTGGTAAGTCTATTTGTGATTTTATACTTTTGCATATATACGATTCTTATTCCTGCATTAATTACTGTGCCTTGTTTGTTTATTCAAGCCTGCATATCTTTATTTCTTAATCGCCTTAATATGATCTTTTAATATTGCAGTATTCAGAAATAAATAAATAAATATTCTGCATATTTGATAGAGAAGCTTACGCGCTAAAAATATTTTCACTTCTGGCCGTAAAACTGTTTTCCGCACATGCGTATCACACGAATGGGTTCCACTCAACAACACCAGTGCACCCATGCATCCTCCTTATCATAGGCGTGCGCGCAAGGGGGGGGGGCAGGGGGCGCGGCCCCCCCCCATCACCTAAGAGGGGGGCGCAAAGTCAGTTCCACACACTGACATAATAGGGAAGGAGGCGCTGCGACTCGGGGGGGGGGGGCGCACTGTCAGCCGCCCCCCCCCCCCAGGTGTTGATCGTCCGATTGCTCATGTTGTGGTGATTGAGGCGGTGGCTACACGAAATTGCTGCAGCTGTCTCATTTCTGCAGCCAGGTCAGTTGTTGCCACGTTGCTTTTCAACTGGTCTTGGCTTGACCTCGTTCGTGCCGTGCAGCTGTGGCAAGTTGTGTAAAATGGCTGCGTTATATTCTAGGAGCACCTTTAGTGATAAGAAATATTTTTGGTACTACGCGCATGTCAAGCATGTTTTCATAGATTTTTTATTGCTCCCAAAGTCACGGCTCAGGAGGCCTAAGGTCAGGTCATCATTTTAAAATGAATTTGTTTTTCGCCAATAGTAATGAGAACTAACAGTTCTCGTCAATATTGACGTGTTCTGATTGAGTGGTAGTTCTCAATAATATTGTGTCTAACATAAAAAAGGGGCCCTTAAATTTATGCTTGTTTCCTTCATTTGTTTTCATCGTGTGACAGCAACACAGGTAAAATGACATTAACTTAATGTCATTCGTTGTAAATGACATTAGATTTGCCGTGTGACGGGGGTATTGCACACAGTCATATCTGCAGAAGTTGTATCCATTCTCGAATAGCACAAATAGCGCACATTGACACAGGCGAGTGAGATGATACAGGCACTTGCCTGTGTCCTTGTGTCTTATTTGCGCTATTCCACAATGCATTCATACCAACTATAGCTCGGATTTCCTTACCAGTGAAAATGTATCTACACAAGTTGTACATTTTCCGCATAGGCCACAATCCACACGTTTTCCATACGCTTATGATGATTTCCGTATGCACCTTACAAAATCCGTACGTTTCCATAACACCTTAGGTTTCCACATCTTCCTTATGAAAGTTTCCGTACACTCCATAAAATTTCCTTATCCTTCCATATTTTCCATAAGGAACTTTCCATACACTCCGTAAAATTTCCTTATCCGTCCATATTTTCCATAAGAAACTTTCCATACACTCCGTAAAATTTCCTTATCCGTCCATATTTTCCATAAGGACCTTTCCATATACTCCGCAAAATTTTCCTTATCCTTCCATATTTTCCATAATGAACTTTCCATATATACCATACAACTTCCGTATGCGTCCATAAAATTCCATATTTTTTCCGTATCTTTCATAAGGAAACTGTATGGAGTCCATATTTTTTCCATACGATTTTATACGGAACGTTTTCAGTAGGGTAGAAGCGGAACTAGCCGGTGAAAAGTGTTCACTCGCATCGATGCTAACGCTGGTTTCCACCAGATACCATTGGATGAAGAAACTTCAAAAATTTGCACGTTTGCAACGCCTTTTGGCCGATACCGCTTCTTGAGGTTACCGTTCGGCACTTCTTCAGCACCAGAGGTTTTCCAAAAAGCGTTGAATGAAGTGTTTCAGAATCTGCCAGGTGTAAAGGCATACGTTGACAACGTGATAATCTGGGGCTCTTCAATGAAGGAGCATGATCAACGACTCAAGTCTGCCTTGCAAGCAGCAGAACGAGCTGGACTAACTTTTAATGCGACTAAGTGTGCAGTGCGTGTCAAGGAAATAGAATTCCTAGGTGACGTAATTAGTCATGAGGGCATCAGACCAAATCCTAATCAGGTGAAGTGCATGACTCAAATGCCAGAACCAAAGGACAAGCATGCGGTTCAAAGGATGCTGGGTGTCGCAAACTACTTCAGCAAGTTCTTGCCGTCCTTGGCTCAGAAAACGGTATTGCTGCGGAGCTTATTAAAGCACGACACACATTTTGAATGGACTATAGACCACGCTAAAGAATGGCAGATGCTATGTGATAGCATGTGTCGCCAGCCCTTGCTATCACTTTTCGATCCAAAAAAGGAAACCAAAATTTCATGTGATGCGTCGCAAAACGGAGTAGGTGCTGCCTTGTTACAGTGTGAAAATAACACGTGGAAGCCTTTGGCATACGCGTCTAAATCGCTCACCGAATCTCAACAAAGGTATTCGCAAATCGAAAAGGAAGTCATGGCAATAGTGTATGGGTGCGAAAGATTCACCATTTCACATACGGTCGTAAGATTATCGTGGAAACAGACCACCGCCCACTGATAGCGATTTCTCAGAAAGCAATCCGAGACATGCCACCAAGACTGCAACGCTTTTTTTTGCGCCTGCTTCGATACGACTTGCAAATTACGTTTATTCCAGGGAAACACCTCCTGTTGGCCGATATGCTGTCCCGGGCGACTGTCTACTGCAACAACGATTTCACTGACGACGATGCGGAGGGTACACGCCGTGAGTGTGCTTTCATCCCGTATCAGCAACAGGACCAACAACGACTGGCCAATGAGACAAGTAAGGACAAATACCTGGCAAAAGTTCTGGAAAGCCTGAGCAAAAACACACCTATTGATGGCCAGCTAAAAGCGTTTAACGGAGAGCTCACACACGTGCAAAGTGTGTTGTTAAAAGGGTGCAAGATTGTGATTCCTGCTAGCACGAAGTGTGAAATACTGGGAAAAATTCACCAAGGGCATCTAGGCATCACGAAGTGCAAGTCGAGGGCGCGTGAAAGCGTTTTCTGGCCGGGAATGAGTCGAGACATTGAAGACTTTGTACAAAAGTGTGCAGTTTGCAGGAAATTTGCCTACAGCCAGCCCCTTGAACCATTGCAGATGCGGCCGATACCTGAGCAAGCATGGTACCGAGTAGGTATAGACCTTTTCCACTACGGCGGCAAAAATCCGCCGGTTATATGCACTGAATGCGTGCGTATCAGGTACATCTCTGAACAGTTCATGCGCATATCTTGCGCCACGTGTACGATACAGGCTGCTCACACATTAGGAGTATAACTCAGGATATCCTAATCTAGAATTCCAGGTGTTCTGAAGAAATAAAATGAGGACCTCGCTACAATTAGGACTCAAACAGGCAATTCAATCAATGAGCTCCCTGTTCATGTCACGATGAGTCTTTCCACCGTGTTCCAACTCGCAACCTTGAGAAAACAAACATTTTTGTTGAGTAAAATTCAGACCTAAACGTTACGCCGCGCTGAGAAAAGTAAGCATAACTAGTATCACGAGAGGAGGCTTGAGACTAGAAACCACTTGCGCCGTTTACGTGAAGAACCATCTTTGCCAAGCGCTAAAGAGGCTGCTTGGAATGGCAGTGAAAAGGAAATAAGAACATAAACGGAAATTTGTGTGGACTAGCAACGGGAAAATGCGTGCAATGGAAAACCATACCTCCGACCCTGTGCATGTATCGGGAAAACGTGCTCGTGCTAAGATTCCTGTTTCTTGCGCTACTGGAGACACTCGCCATGACGCGCCATGGAGTATGACGATTTCATCTCACCGCGTCGTTTTCAGTTTCCACAAATCTCCAGCATTCCGTTCTGCACTTGAATGCTTGATGAATCTGTTTATCAGTTATTTTTCACGGCTGCTGGCATGTAGCCTCTCTGTGGTAGCCCGTAGATTTTCTAGTAACCTCTAACAGATATTCCAAGGAGGCCTAATGAAGGCAATGGAAGTTCGCAATTTATACTTGAGCTAAGTGCAGGATGAGTTGCCTTCGTGCCCGCATGGTTAATCACGTGCACGGCTGCCCAGTCACAAATTCCGCTTCAAGAAAACTTACTCATCGAGCCAGGCGTTATACCGGCACTGCTCCGCAGGAAAATGCCCTGTACGCATGCAGATTCATTCATTCATTTTTATTTCCTTAAAGACCCCCGAAAGGGTATTACATAAGGGGTGGGTAAATATACAATCAGTTGCGTTGTCACAATGATCAATGCGAAGTTACATTTGAAATGCTATGCATGAAACTTGATGGGCAGGTGATTGTGGCGACATCGTGGGAAAGGCCGTTCCAGTCTTTAGCTGCTCTGAGAAAAAAAGAAGCAGAAAACGTTTTAGTGCGGGCACGTGGGCGAAAAACTTGCAGTGCATGGCCGGTGCGATGAGATATGTGAGCTGCGGGGATAATGTAAGGAGGCGATGAAGGGGCGAGTGAAAAAACTTGTGAAATAATGAGAGGGTTGCAATGCTCGGCGATAAGACAAGATGGTAAGTTGCACTCTGCTTTGAGGGATGTAACACTGATGTCGTATGAGTACGAAGCACGAATGAATCTAGCTGCACGATTTTGAATATTAATAATAATATCTGGGGTTTAACGTCCCAAAACCAAGATATGATTATGAGAGACGCCGTAGTGGAGGGCTCCGGAAATTTTGACCGCCTGGGGTTCTTTAACGTGCACCTAAATCTAAGTACACGGGCCTCAAACATTTTCACCTCCATCGAGATTTTGAATATTTTCTAGAGAATTTGTGAGACCAACTTCAGGCGGGTTCCAGATGGGAGATGCATATTCTAACTTTGATCTGACTAATGAGTATAAGCAAGTAGTTTTGCGTGACTCGGAGCGTTGCGTAAATGACGTTTTAAGAATCCCAAAGTTTGTTAGCTGATGATGTGATTCTAGCAATGTGAGGGTTCCACGACAAATTGTAGGATAGGGTGACTCCAAGGTATTTATAAGTGGTTACTGATTCGACAGGGACATTAGCTATGTTATTAAGAAAAGCGAAGAGGATTTAGACGACGAGTGAAGGAGATTAGTTTGCATTTAGTAGGGTTTAAGGACATAAGCCAGTCATCACACCATTGTAGGATGTGGTCGAGGTCTTCTTGCAATAAGATGTGGTCAGAAGGGTTAGTAACGGTTCTATAAATGACACAGTCGTCTGCAAACATGCGGAAATTTGAAGATACATGCAAAGGCAGGTCGTTAATGTAAATTAGAATAAAAGAGGACCAAGGACAGAGGTCCTTGCCGGGCGAGGCACACGTGTCGTATAGAAAGCTATACCGCCTTTTCCTACGGCATCTTATTTGTTTCCTACGCACATCTCGGTCGCTTAGTATTTCTAAGTACCACGTAAGCCTACACATGGTACCGCAGGCTACATATAAAATATTGCAAGTGAGTTTGTTGGGGTTTGTTCTTATGCCCCACATTCGCAGCCAAGGAAACCGCTTTTCACATTAGTTTGTGTCGTGACAAAACTAATGCTCCTTTGGCACTTTCCACTTGTTCCTGTGGCGAAAAATAAGCATCATTATTAAGGCGAATGCCTTAAATGCCTCATCGAACACGAAATTTTACCAACGGCGTCCCGCGTATGCCCTGTTGACTTCAGTAAACAGGCACTCGATCACTCATGTAAATTTCAATACATTCTAAAAGTTGCTACGTCGGCTTTGTCCATCTGGATAGATAGAAATGAAGAACAAACTGCCGTGGAATTTAAGTTATGTTATAAAAGACTCCTTAATAAATCTAAATTCACCGTGAAGGTCAGGTCTCTAGAAGAGGTTCTACTAATTCTTGGTCAAACTCGGACTATTCACGGGATTATAGACAAAGAAAAGCTGAGTGGCAAAAACTACTTTACCACCAATGATCAGGAAATTGGGGCGATTATAAATATGCGGTTGTAATTTTTAAGAGAACAGTCACCACTGCGAAGAACTGTTATGATAGCCAACATTCTGAGTTCCTTTCAAAACCTGGCAACAGGAAAACACTTTTTAGCTTCCTGAAATCCAAAAAGATCATTTCTTCACTCATAAACCGTCGAAATCGGTGGTTTCAACGCCAAGTGAACTGTCTATTCTTCTTGAAAAACATTTCTAAAGGCCTTGAAAGTCGCTGAACGACTGCCTTCTCATACAACTTACGGTCTCCTGATAAAAGTGACGACTCTGAAGAGGCCACAGCTTCAGAACTAGAGCAAGTAGTAAAAATAGTGCCTAATTCTGCGCCAGGTCCTGATCGCATTAATACATTGGTAATAAAAGTGAACTTAAGGTTCTACCACAGGACCTACTTGCAATCGTTAAACACTCTATTAGAAATTCATGGATCGCACACTATCGGAGAATTGCGAAAAAAAATTCTTTATTTAAAAAAACACGGCGCTGGGCCTACATTAGAAAATATCAAGTTCAAATCGCAAGCAGCTAATCTGGTAAACTAACAGAAAGACCCTTACACATTGGATAGATAACTGGTTGAATGAAAACTGATCTTGAGTCCATACCAAATTGGATTCAGGCGTGGCTGTTCTATATGGCGCGCCTATTTTGACTTGGCAAGCACAATACAACTAGCTCGGAATAAAAAACAATTTGGCCGCTAGAAACACTGATATTACCACAGCTTATGACTGCGTGGAACATGTCAAACTAATAAATTCGGTTAGAACCGTAGGTTTACCACATTTCTTCGTCGCATGTGTATATTCGCTTTGAAACGACAGGGAATTTTCGTCTTCACAATCTGGTTTGCCTTCTTTAAGAGATAACATGCGAGAGGTCTCCGCAAGGGTCAGTATTGTCACCAGTGCTATGTTCATATTTACTATGTACTATTCCTATACAACAGAGCGTGCATGCGTATGTATATGGCGATGACATCGCATTTTTTGCAACAGTTGTACAAGTATATACACTGTATCAAAATCTACAGATGGACGTGAATACACTGGAAACGTGATTGGAGGGACATTGACTTATCCTGGATATAAACAAAGCGCAATCGTTATTTTCCTCCTAAGTCTTCCTGTTCAAATTACATTGCTTTACGAAGAAGACATTATTTTGTAGGTTGGATCGGTTAGGTATTCAGGGGTGACTTATATTGAAAAAAAATACACCATCTCCCACTCAAGGGAACTATGTGTGGATGCGAAGCAGCGGGGAGGTGGTTAGCTTGAGCGGGAGAGGGTGTAATTTATTGAGAGGACGATGAGAATGTATAAGAGAGAGACAACGCCGCTCGACGTTGGCGTTTTGATTCGGCTCCCCGAGCCCGTAGTTCAGGGTACACTTGCCGCCGTTCACGTTTCCTTTCGGCTTCGCGAGCCCGAAGTTGGGGATCGCCACGTCGCCGCTCCCGTTTCGCGGCAGCGGCCCGAGCGCTCATCGCGGCGCTACACAGGAGAGAGAATGAGGCGCGCGCGCTCCGTCGTTTCCATACCGCGGAACTACCGTGGCGCCCCCAGCGGAGTATGCAGCTGTCACGCCACCTGTCGTGCGCGCCGCTCCGTAGAGTAGAGGATTCTTTGATGAGAGAGGGGGAGCGTGGAGAGGAGAATGAGGGGAGGGGATGTGCATGCGCAGTGGAGGGTGGACGCCGTGGGACGCAGGAGTGAGGGGCAAAGCCCCCGCCATAAGCTGCTTCGCATCTAATAAATGGAGTCCGCGTATAGAAAATAGGTCAGCTAAAGGAGCACGCGCGGTTGGGATGATACGTAGGCTAAGCAGTAAATGTTCCGGTTTACTCGTTATGTGTTAATTATGATTTATTGCCTGTATATTCGCCCGACATGTAGACTTCGGCTGCCTTTTGTTTCCTGGTGCACCTACCTACAAACTTCGGCAGCTGGTACTCCTAGAACGCGAATCATTACGTTTATGTCATAGGTTTCCTAAACTTGTCGCAAATATTATTTCATATAAAAAATGGCGCCTGCCATCTCTTCTTGCTCTGTTCCACATCCCAGCAATACGAACATTCCTAAAGATATATTCATCATCACAGTGAATGCTGCAGTATGTTTTTATTAATGAGCCGACATTGTTTTTTAATCGCCAATGGTCTACATTACGGTGTCCGCACGTCATTTTCGCACAGAAACTCTTGGAAACCTTACAAGTGCACCTCCACGAACTACTGATGCTAAACAGATCTTCACAAATAACTAGAAAAGAATTTGACGATATGTTTCCAACAACTGCACGCATTTGCCAAAGAGATACGTAAATGGCATTTTTGAAGACTGACGAGGCACTTGGCTACCGAAAGTTTCAGATAGGGACACGTAGCGCGCGGCGACCGAACCTGGTTTCCCGGACATATCATCAATCTTATCATGCACTGTAATAGTTCTGTTTCAGGAATGTTATGAATGTTATTGGCCACGAAGCACAAGATGGCCGAGGGTCATTGCAAATTTGTCAAATTTAGAAATAAACATCGTGATGGCGACTGATGCTTCAGTTTGTGCAAAAAAGAAATTGCATCATTGTCTCTGGATCGGTCTTTTCAAATTTCATTTACGTGACTTTACGCCTATTTTCCAAGTCGAATTACATCCAATTGCCCTAGCTTTACGAAAATTACCCCCATCTATATCAGTAGCAGTCATTCTGACAGACAGTCTGTCTCTCGGCTCTTCAATAACTGCGCCGGATTAGTCAAATACATGGAGTCCGCATCAAGTCTGATGGGAACTGAAGTCTCTCGTCTATATAATTTATTTACTACAAGGAGAAATTGTGGAATCTAGAACAGCAAAAGTTTGAACAGCTGCTAGAACATATGCATTTACTAACGAAAATAGAAGGAATACCGGAAGAGAAATATCTAAGGGTGGAATTTCACTTTCTAAATTCATTACTTGACGTCTAATCTTAACCTGATGGGCAATTTTTGAGGAAATAAATACTGCTAAGCCACCACCGCTAGAGGGTCGGTCTAAACAAAATATGGGGTAATTTTTAAGATTAAAATTATTTTTTTATGAAAGCCAAGTTACTGCAAAACAATTTCATGGGCGAAAACTAAGTAGTGAAAAAGACGAAGAACAGCAACGGGGCTCAGATGAAATCATCATGCCTCGTCGCTCCCCTTCAAAAGTTAGCATTACAAATCAATGATGTGTAAATTTTATCATTTGCAGGCATTACATTAGGTTATAGCCACAGGTAGGTCCACTCTATGCACTGTTTGATTACACACTGGAAACAAAAAAATTACCATGCTAGTGTGTATTGCCTTATTTTCATTAATAATTACAACCCGTTGTTACATATACGTCAAACATCACATCTGATAGTCCGACTGTTGGCTCTGGAATTTTCAATTATAAGCTATGTTTTTTTTTCTCTTTTAGTTTAAAGGAAGTTACAGCGTTTGTCATTAGCTTCATAAGTATTTAACTCGAGGATCCTGCCGCCCGGTTCTTGGCCCATCTCCCTTTGTGGGTGAGCGCCATCAGTAAAAGGTCATCATCATCATCATCATCATCATATGCGGCTCGCGCACTGCCAGCGAAGCAGCGTTCCAGCAAAAAGGCTGTGCACGCCATTCACAACGTCCTCAAAGGTTTCGTTCACGGTGGTATTGAGGACGCAATGACGCATACCTGGGTTCTTAGGAATGAGTTCATCGACTCGCGTACTTCGATGAAGGAAACGCATTACCCTTCGCGGGGCGACAGTATGCCGACGGCAAATGAGGACGGCTACGTCAACCCCGCTCCAACAACGAGCAAGAGGCAGGAACACAGCCTGGGTGCCTCGGGTCAAGTGAGGTTCGTTCCTGCAGTGAATGGCCCCGAACGGACCGCCGCTTCGTGCAGCGCCGCACCGCACTCGGCGACCGTGCCTTATCGCTGCATCGCGGTCCTAAACCCTTCACCGTCACCATGCTGCGTGCGTCAGCCGATCGGATCCTAAGGGGACACACGCTGACACGGCCGAACCACTGAGGTTAGTGTGCTAAATTAG
>NC_051176.1:42421719-42496400 GCF_013339695.2 Rhipicephalus sanguineus
TATGTGATGACATATCGTTTATGTGATGTATATCGTTTATGCGGCACGTAAAACACCGAATGGTATGCTCTATGGCAAAAGGTTGTTAACATATGTGTCGTTCGTCCGTTTGGGGGCTAACGGGCTTCCACACCAATTGATCCCTTTAAGGAATAACGCCCCGGGTGTAACAGTTAGTCCCCATGCAGTTAGTGCTACAAGCTTACAGTAAGTCCCACAGATCACCTCAATGGACTAACATCTAGTCCTCAGATTTACGCCTTACTGGCAACTATTAGATCCCACAGTTGCACCTCGCCGCACGAACGGTAGGTCCTTCAAATACTCCATGCGGATGATGTTTTTATTCCCAGTTCAGGTGATCCGTTAATCCCCAGGGATAATTTTCTACAGTTATTCTGCGAAAAGCTTAATACTTTATTGCGTGTTTTTTCCGTCGGGAGCAACAAATGGCGCGGAATAGAACATGCCAAAAAAATACTTAGTCATGCTGCTTCAATACTGTGCTCCGTGCAAGTCGCGGAAAGAAAGAAAAAAAGTGAACAATGAGAGTTTTTTTCTTCTTACACACCAGCATGTGCCTGCTTCTTTGAGTGAATTCACTGTAAAATGTCAAATACAGATCGAGCCGCGTTGTCATATCTCGTAGAGTCTTTTTCGTGAAGCTGCTCAACGGAAGCGATAGATGACTGACATTGCACGCGCCTGCTCCCACAAGAGCCTGCACGTTGTGGAGAACGGCTGCGTCCTGCAAAGAACAAAAAGATTGCAAATAGTTAGTCAACACGTGACAGAGAGAATGAAGATGCAGGCACATGACAAACACGTGCAAGCTTAAATAAAAACACACGTCTAAAATGTGGGATGCAAATAATTTCACCGTGACATCACAGCATACAGAATCAAACACGCATTTCGAGCGACATAGAGGAGCAGCCCAAGTGCGGCAGCCGCAGCCAAGGCGCCGCCAATATGTCGGCGAGGTTTCTGCGAGCGGCTTTGTGGAGCTTGCGGAAGTCTGCCGCTGCCGCCAGCGAACCGGCGAACCCCGAGCGACCGGCAGCAGAGCGAGCGAAAGCGAGGCCGCCGCCACGAACTGAGGCGAACTGCTTGCAAGCGAGCGACGGGGAAGGCGACGGTAATGGCTACCAATTTCCACATAGTTCTGAAGCACAGCCGAAGTCGGCTAGCTAAGGCCCACGCCAGCCTATGCGGTGCATTCCGAGTGAGCGACATACAATCGAGCTCGTTGTTGGCCACCGCAATGCATTTATTTATTTATTTATTTATTTATTTATTTATTTATTTATTTATTTATTTTATTTATTTACATTACTCTCAGGGTGCAAAAAGGCGTTACTGTGAGAGTGCGTATTATAACAAAAATGCAGTAAAAATAGAGCATAAAAATATAACAAATTAATCAGAATACATGTTCAAACAATACTAGCAACTAGAAGCTCCAGATATATTCAGTTTGTGCACTCTTGAAAGATGACGCGTCCTCAATGCAGGTGATGGAGGGGGTTCCACTGGGCACTGCTTTATGGCAGGAAGGAGTCTGAAAAAAAAACCATTACTGCGGCAGAAATGAATGATACTGATAATCAACACGTGACAATGTGTGAAGGTTCTGAGATAAGTTCCTGTTTGTGTGAATTATGTACGTAATGCATTTTTTTTAAAGAGAATAGCTGATAATAATATTTGACCGGGGTTCCAAGAGATGACGCATAGGCAGGCTTAGGTCTCATTAGTGTTTTGTAGAGTGCTAATTTTTAATGGCACGGGGCTTAAGAAAAATTTCTGCGTATGTAGCCGAGGCATCCGTTGGCATTGTTAGTGATGTATGCAATGCGCGCATGCCAGCAAAGGTTATTGGTTAGCTGAATTCCAATATATTAAAACTAAAACGAAGCAAGACAGAAAGGCGAGCTAGTTGGTGCTGATTCATTCTTGTATAACAGAAATGTTGTCCACTTTCTTGTCCTTGTCCTTTTTGCGCTTCCCTTATACAAAAATATTGATACTAAGTTTTAAGAACATTTAAGAACATTAGCCAGTGTGAGCACCACTTTGATATGTTATCTAGGTCTGACTGAAGAATAAAGTTACAACGCTGATTAGGCATTTCGCAGTATAGCACACAATTGTCGGCAAATAGTTTGATGGAACAATTATTAACAGTGGGTAGGTCATCAATATAAATTAGAAATAGCAATGGGTCCAGGACGGAGTCTTGAGGAACGCCTGACTTTACGTCACAACGTTGGGATGCAGCATCATTAGCAGTTACAAATTGAGTACGGTTAGTTAGGAAGCCTTCTATCCAGTTCAAAGGGTTAGGGTCAATATTGTTACGGGGTCGTGATGTCGACGAAGACAGCATTCAGTGTGTTGAAGATGAACTCTTATTGGCCGAAGTTGTGGGCCGGGAAATGAAAACTCAAGTACCGCAATACACGCTTACCCTGACAGCGGCGAACAGGCGTTCGGCCGGCAATAAACTGCTGAGCGGTAAGGCATGTCGGCATTTATACATGCGGCATCGAACATTTGAACCTTATCGCTGGTGGCCGCATTAGTTCCAAAATGAACTTAACTGTTCGCATTTGCGTGCTCAAACCTATAAGAAGATTCTGAAATAATCTGGAAGGTTCCCAGACATTCGGGAGCGGTTTGCGCAAGACAGTGGTTACACGTGTAAGGGACCAGTTACATAAACGTATCAAAAGAAATGCGCTTGGGAATATAAAGAGTACTGAGATTAAGAAGACACTAAGCGATGAGACACCTTGTCAGAAGCTTTAGCAGGATCTAAGGAAATAGTCAATAACTTGAACTTTGTCTAAAGAGGAAGAAATGTTTTGCATCAGCGATATTAGTTGTGTTTCTCAGGAGTAGTTCTAGCGAAACCCATGCTGAAATGAAGGGGGAAAAGAGATAGGTTAAGAACTGCAACGAAAATAGGAAATATGACATGTTCAAGGATTTTGCAAGGTATACTGGCAAGTGAAATGGGTCTGCAATTAAGAGGAGAATGCGAGTTACCTGATGTCAACAGAGGCACCACCTTCCAATCTGCGGGCAAACTCGACCAATCAATAGACTGGGTGAAATCCTACATAAAAATATGGAGGAGTACACAGCAGTATATCTAACAAATTTGCAATTAATTCCGCCCGCGCCTCAAGAAAAAGATAGTTTTAGACAATGAATGTACTTTAATATGCCCGAAAAATCGTTAACAAGTGGATCCATGAAAGAAAAAAAATCCTTTTTGTACATGCACGGGAGTGTGTACAAAATGACTCCGCAAAGGTGTCATTTAGAAGAATGCAACATTCTTGAATGCTCATGGTGCAAGAATTTGACGACGAAGACATTATGTTACTTTCACGCGTATTTTTATGACTTAGAAAGCTGTCAGGAAAAGAGTGAGCTAGTCTTTTATTGGTATTACATCCACGATCACTGCAACGGAGGATCACGGAGATGGCGTGTGCTGACAAGCTTTTTTTAGGCGAAAGCATCATTTGACGCAATGCGCGATCGCACCGCCATCGGAAAATCGCTGCAGAAAAGCGGCACAGAACTGAAGTCGTCTTTGAAACTGGGAAAGTGATTCTCACGACACCAAACGCACGGTTTTCCTACGTTTAGAAACCGAACATCGAGGGGGCAATCACAAAATATCGCCGAAGTGCGAGGCAACGCGAACAACAGAGAGACAGCGAGGCAACATTGTGGCCCAGGCAAGTGAGCCGCATAGTCACCCCGCTGACGCCTCCTGAATGTGTGGAAGAAGGTGGAACGCACATCGAACTGCAAAACATATACGGCACCATTCACGCGGCATTCGTGAACATGATCTGAAAGCTTAGGAACATTTGTCTAGGCTCAGCGATAAAACTCTGCGACATAGCTGAGCGGCGAGTAATGCTCTCGCGTTTCAATGTAAGAAGTTTCCTAGGTGCCCGGCTGGTTTGTGCACGAGCTAACAAAACATAGCATTTAAATAGATTCAAGCATACATTTGGCAATGAAGGGACTCTAGGGTACCTAGGATTGAATTATCTGCTAAAGAGGCAGAGGGCCTCTTGTAGACCTATGTTTTATTCCCAACATGCGCATCGAAGTCTGAATGTTAGAAGGATGTCTCCAAACTGCAAAATAATGGATCCGGCAGAGCTGTGAATCTACTATGGACAAAAGCATGCCGTCTCTTACAAGTTCTAATAGAGTGACAATATTAATCAAATAAATCAACCACACACCAAAACCATGCTGCTGCTTATGAAGGTTTCAAAATTTTCAATGCTGATGTCTGTCTTTTATATTGTTATTGGACTCATCAGAAAATAAGGACAGCCTGTTTCACAGAGAATAAGTTGTGTATTTTTTTAGGGAGAAGCACCGTTCTGCGTGCACGTAGCCTTCTAATAAGTGGCGTTGCTTGTCGCCATTCCAGACAACGAGCATACATCGGGAGATGTGGCCCTGCCCCCCGCTGGGACAAAGGCAGAGGAGAGCTGGGACAAAGGTATGTGCCGTTTTGCTTATTTGGTCTTCTGCATTGTTAATCTGTTCACTCTAAGATCGTGAAGAGAGCAGTTCATTCGTACACATTAGTGAGATAACGTTTAATAAAGGAAGGCGCTTTCACATTTAGTATGTCTATGAATTGAATATACATGCCAATGATTACTGCTACAACAGTTATTACCTAGACACGTGCCACACTTTTGTGTTGCTGCTCCGCGCTTTTCCGCTGCGAGCTCTACACACGCTGAGTTGCACTGCTTGCAGGCTTCTGGGAAAGTACCGTTTCTCGAATATATTTCTTTACTGCTCTCTATCACTTTCTCCATATGTGTGCATGGATGGTTTTAGTTATGCCTCTGGGCAACACTGGAGGCCGGGTAATTATCAATAGTTAAGTCTTATATCGCAAATCGCACTCAGCTGTCAAGAATTTATCGCAAATTCTTGAACTGGATGAAAAAAGCCTCCCGTATTGTACGAAGGTACATTTCTTAATAAGACTGTTGGTATGGAAAAAAGCAGCAAGAGACTTGTTTTCAACAATTGTTTTGTATCTCATATCGGAGGTTAAGCTGTATTGGTGGACGCACTTAGAGTGCGTTATATTTATACGTAAGTTTCGCACAGTTTGGCTTTCACAGCTATCTCGACCATTTCGGTCGAATTTGTTCCGACCACAGGTATCGCCGTGATCTTCTTTTACAAAAAAAAAAAATATTATGGAAGTGTCGAACTAGTAGTGCCAAGCCTCAAGGAAGAGCGGAGCTGGCTGGCCTTTATTGTTTAAGTTTCATTTCTTCTTTCTTTGATCTTTTTCTTTCTTTTTCTCTCTCTTTCTATCTTCATTTCTCTTTCTATTTCTCTCTGCTTTTCTCTCTCTCTCTCTTTGTTTGTTCCCTTTTGTTTCTCTATTCCTTCTCTTTGAGTCCCTCACTCTGTTTTTTCTATATTTGTTTCGTTTCTGTTTCCTTGTGTCACTTATCTCTCTCTATTTAGGTCTATGTTTTTATGTCTTTATTCCCATTATTTCCCTCAATTGTTCTCTTTCATTTCTTTTTCTCTGTTTCCTTCTTTCTGTCTCTATCTTTCCCTCTCTCTCTCTCTCTTTCACGCGTTTCACGTGCTCCACTTCGCCGAGCAGATTTTTCGCTTAACGTTCGCACCTGCTGCACTAGCTAGTGGGGCTTGCCCAATTCCTATGACGCGTACCCACCAGCGGTGTTTTGCGCGACGGAGCACAATTTCGCGCTAGCTTAAATAGCTTCACTGTTAAAAGAACGCTGCTGTTTTGAAGAACCTCCGAAATGCGCAGCGTTATCTATAGCCGATGCTGTTTCTCGCTGGAAACATGCCATGCTTTTCAGCGTACGCAATAACATCTGCATGCAGCAGAGTGCTTCGTTAGGTGCTTTCTAGCAGCTTTTCCTGCCTGGCCGGAGTTGCTCTGCCAGTGGAGATGTTAATATTTTTCAAAATATTTGAGTGGCTTCATTTGCTGTTTCAGGTAGAAAATCTAGGGGTGTGCATTCAACTCCATTCTGGCTCCTACTCTAATTTGTACGAATGCTTCCAGTGCTTCAGCACTTTTTCACGGCCGAACACTTCACAGAAAGCCGTCGCCCCTGAGAAGCGATAGCTTGACGGTGCGCGCGCCAGGTTCGCTCGAAGCACGGTTTAGAGCGCTGCAGTACTGCAGCGTATCAGCGCAGGCATTCGTACTTCGCGCGCGTTCTTTAAACACCGGCAAAACCCACCGCGCAGGACCTTTGTTTCTAGATGCGTAAAACACCGTTGAATTATACCACGTACACCCATGAGCAAAAGTATACGGACGATGCTCTCGACAGCAGACGGCTCGCGACCTGACGGCGAAGAAAGCGATTACGGCTCGCGCTTCCGGGGTCCGTAAACTTTTGCTCACGGGTGTACCTCAGGAAAATATTACTTGTAGCTTACAGTCCATTTAGAGGACCCATAAACTACCACCGATATTCTTTTAATTATTTCAAGCAAGCGACCGCAGCGGACCGAGGGAAATAGCGAAATTCGCGAGGGCCGCCTTTCTATCATAAAACGCCTGTAACTCCGCTATGACGGCACCGTTTCGAAAAAAGGTCGTGGTTACCTGTTCGTCGTAGACTCCTGCACGACTGGAACACCATGACTAAATTTCGACCTCTGGTGGGTTTACAAGTTAAAATAGATTTACACTGGTGGCGAAGCAATCAAGATGGCGGTTGTCTGGCCATCCGAACCACGGCGTCTTCCTCCTCGTCTTCACTACAGCCATGCTCTCGCGGTTGTTGCTTGTCGCTTTTGAACGTGGTCATATTTATTATTGTTTTAAAGAGTGAAATCGAAATTAGGAAACTGATGTTTGCCGCGGCCCATTGTCCG
The DNA here is from genome assembly GCF_013339695.2 of Rhipicephalus sanguineus. NCBI lineage: Eukaryota > Metazoa > Arthropoda > Arachnida > Ixodida > Ixodidae > Rhipicephalus > Rhipicephalus sanguineus. The sequence continues at coordinate 42,428,662 of NC_051176.1, forward strand.
AAATTCGCCGCCTTGCTGGATTCTTTACTCAAATACCTGTATGTCACGAGTCCTTAATTTAAATTCGGATGTTTTTTTTATTATGTGTGGCTTCTCTTGCATTGTTTCTCAGGTTACGTTGAAGTGTTACATCCTAGTGTAGGCGCAAACCATGCTGCCGGCTTTTAAAGAGCCTTGGTACTCAGGTTTTCCGTAGTCTGTTAAACATCGTGACAGGGTGTATATTTAGATGGTGTATGCCTTTGACAATTGAAATGGTACAAAATAGGTGAGGTTGCAAAGCCATGACCTTCGTTTTTGCGCCCCCTGCTCGCAGCCTGTGCCGTTGTGTCGCTGTCCATCTGGGCGAAGGGAAAGCGGCCAGCAGCGCTGGTTTTCCTGCCTCTTCAGCGTCTCCCGAAGCGGCAGAACCACACGACTGCTGAAACCGGCGCCGGTCGTTCTGGACCAGCTTTTTCCCGTGGACAGCGCCCATTCCCGCATCTCTCCGGCCTGCTTGTGCCGCGTCGGCTAACGCAAGCACCGCAGTCTGTAGCAACGGGTGTAAAGACTGTGCCTCGATCACCAGCCGGTGATCGAGGCACAGTCATCAGTCGCAAACTGGTGCGAACATAGGGCGAACGTGTTCCTTAGTATGAAAACGTGTTCTGTTATTATTTGATGTGCGCATATTAAACAAAAAGATACGATTTGCGAAAACCCTGTCTCACAGTGGCTTTCCTTGCTGTCGCTATGACCTGAGAAGAGGTGAAAAGATCATGGAACAGGGTGTTTTGTCGGAGCCAACGTTTCGACATGTGCTCGTGTCTGTTTTAATACAGTTACTGGCTGCCTTAGCGCGTGTATTTTTATTTATTTATTTATTTATATTAAATACATCGTACATACTTGTACATTCTCTCCAATCACAAAAGTGGAGGAGGAGAGCCCAAATGCGAAAACATGAAAACCTATAGGAATAGGGGGGTGAAAAAACATAGGATGGGGAACTGAGATGAGCTGGCGAGTCCCATTGTGTATGTGAAAAGGAAACACATAAATAACAAAGAAAAACCGCCACCGCGACACAGGCATGCCGTGGTTTCCTTCGCATCGTTAGCGTAGAAGAGGGGGTGTTCCGCTGTGTCATCACTCTCGCATGTAAGCAGCAGCTGAAAGTGATAATTTTGGCTCTGGTAAAAGCCGTCAGAAATTCTTACGGAAAAGACTAGTGCCACTGTATCGAATACATTCAATAGCTCCCTTTGAAACGTTTATCCTTATTCGCTGGAGTGCATTAAGCATGCTATTAAACTTTCATATGATAGACGTAATGCTCGAGTGTCTTTATTTACAACGTCAATTTAATATTGGCAAGTCTTACATTTCAGACACGCACAAGCAATTCTTTGGCGGAGGAATGAGGCTTCTATTTCGCGTGCATTCACATGTGTTTGGAAGCTTCTATTACGTCGATAGCTGACCCTAGGGTCTGTTCTAGCTGTTGATGATTTCACATCTAATTTACATGCTTTGTTGTAGGGCTTGTTTATAGCGTCATGGGGGCAATTTATGTGAAGGAAAGTTGCCTTTGTAATGCTCAAATTGGTGAACGTACTCACCGTCGTCCACTATAGATCGTTGTTTTACGCCTCGCCTTTCCGACAAATAACCCTTGCTATCACAGTCACATTTGATGACTAGTGTAACCTGGCTATTGTTGGCTACCTGAGAAATGTGTTGCACTAGAAGCAAAAGCAGCAGAACCTAGAAGGCTGCTCATACATTCGGAGTAGAGCTCAGGATATTCTAATCTAGAAATGCAGGGTGTTCTGAAGAAAGAAATCAGGACCTCGCTGCAATTTTGACTCAAATAGGCAATTCAATCAATGAGCCCCTTGTTCATGTTACGATGAGTGTTTGCTCCGTGTTCCAACTCGCAACCTTGAGAAAACAAACATAGTTGTGCAGTTAAAAATCCAGAGCTAAACGTGACGCCGCGCTCAAAAGAGCTAGAGAAAAGGCTTGAGAGGAAAAACTAGAGAAACGCAAGAGATAAACGGCTGTTTGCACGATAGCCTGTAGGCGATGAACGGACATTAATCGATGTCATCGATTTCCATTAGCAATCGCTACGAGGCTGCTGCCAACCTGGCCATGACTTCGAAGCACGCTGAACGCAGATGCCGTGCACAACTGGCGCATAATATAACAGAGAAAGGTATGAACTCGCCCTGGCAGCTTCAGGACAGAAGGCGGCTGAGGCATGAACATGCACAGTCTATAACTGCCTTCAAAGCTGGTTGATAGTATACGTGGGGCTACGATACTGCTAATGTCATAATGTCGGATCGTTGTTCGCTGACGTGCAAGGTGTCAAGCACTGAAGCTACTCTAGATATCACCAGCTGCACGCCCACTGTGCTCTCCCAAAGTGGTAACGACGAAGGTGACAGTGTTGAAGAACGACTACAGTATCTCGGCCAACAGGACGACTCCCTTGTGTCCAGTGTGCGAAAGTGGGAATTTTCGCACACTGGACACAAGAGGCGTCGTCGAGTTTTCGATCGTCAGCGCGTCTGATGAAAAGATTTGGGTCATATCTGCCTCTCATAGCATAAAAAATGTCGATTTTCGATTAAAACTTTCCACAGAAAGCAATTAATCGATTAAAGGTTAAATCGGTTAACGATTAACTCGCGACCATTCCTACTCCGACGCTGTGCATGTATCAAAAACGTGCTCGTGCTAAGATTACGTCTGCTGTTCCTTGCACTACTGGAGGCACTCGCCATGTATGACGATTTCATTTCAACGCATCGTTTTCACTTTCAATCTCCAGCATTCCGTTCTGCACTTGAATGCTTGATGAGCTGCAAGTAAACAAGAAACTATTACCAATTTTTAAAATCGATTCTCTTTTCAACTTCTATATTATTACGCAAACGGAAACATGCTATCATGACAGCAGTTTTCCGCTTTACCTTGATGGTTATGATGATCACGTTTTAAATGGAGCAGAGGAGGGCAGCACTCTATATCGCATGAGGAATAAAATGCCAACAACTATCAGAATTTTATAAAACAACACAAGAGTATGAAACTTGAGCACACAAACATTTTGGTATCCGGTATAACTTCGGCCGTAAATAGCCCACCAATTCTTTTGGCTTTTATGAATTTATTTGATAATTTACTGGAATATGTCGCCGCTAATGATTTTCGAGTTATGTGTGCGGGAGACACTAAAGTAAATTTTGTCGAAAAGCCTGTGTTCATGCTGGATTTTATATTAGACTTAACTGTGATGGATTTTTACACCTAATTAACACACCGACTCAAGCTAGGATGTCTTCGGCTACATGTATATACATTATTCTCATTGCGTTGATGTTGACATATACGGTGATTAGTTGGCGCAAGGTCTACTCTACTGATGGCGAAGGCTCGCCGAAACGACAGTTAGAGACTGATCAATAAGAACAGTGCGTAAGACTGCTCTATAGCGGCCTAAAATCCTGCGCACTAAAAGTGCATAAAGTTTACATATTTAACAAAATCCTGACACTGATGTGAAACGTGTTAAAGGAGTAAAACGGTTCCATGGATGAAATACACTAAAGGTGAAACATTAAGAGGTCACCACTGCTTTTGCAAAGACCCTGCAAGCAAGGGCCCGCGGGGTAGTGTGTTAAAAATATGATTCTCCGGTATCATTATCCCCTTTAGAAGGATGTGCAAATTACATAAAATGTGGCGGCGTCTTTTAAGAAGTTTAAAACATACTGATGATCAAAGAGTGGTCATATGGCTTAAAAGCTTTGCATGATGGAATGGCATATTCTCACAATATGTTTTTAAAGAGTGCTATTTTTCCGGCTCTATCTCACGACACTGTAGTAGGACGTCAAGCATGGTCAGTGCCTCCCCACATCGACTACAGTTCGGAGGTTCACTCTAGGCAAGAGCTGGTTGTGCGTGCCACAAGTGTGTGCTCTTCTCCGTCTCCAGTATAGGGCATCACTTCACCTATGTTGGTAGAGGATGCCAGTTGCCTGTTATTCGGTTAATTAAATAAACCTTGTTGTCAGTCTGGGCATACCGCAGCGCTCCCATACATTATAAGCATTTTATGTAAACGACCCTTCATTTTCTTTAACTGCAGGGGCAGCTAAGGATGCTTTGCAAATGTCTGCGCGGACGGGTGCGGCCAAATGGTCGGCCCAATTACATTGCCATCCGATGTCCCCCCCCCCCCCCCCCGGTGCCTTTGGCACCCAGTTTTGACAGACCTGGCTGCTTGGAAACGTAACTGACGCGCGAAATGGAAAATAAAAAACGGTACAAGTGAAGGGTTTTAGTGCTTTTTGAGAAATTGCAAGGCTTTTACCGCACAGTGGAGTGCGGTATTGGTAACAGCGCACGCTGCGAAATTTTTTTTATTGTTCAAAACGCACAGGAGAATCTCCCACCGGCTACCACCTTGCAGGTCAAAGCGTAAGGACTGGCTTACATACTACCGACGAGGGACCGAACGGGTGCCGCCTAAGGAGCTTCGCCCCTAAAAAAATATAAAGGTCCAGTAATGGCGAAGGCTCGCCCAAAACAAAAAGAGACTGATCAAGATAGCGGCCTAATGCGAAGGCCTGACACTGATGTGAAATTTGCACGGTTTTGGTGGTATAGGCTGCAAAAGATATTGCGTGCATTAAGCTCGTGCATTTGCGTGCAACATTCCGCTGTAACTTCGTCTCCCTCTGGCCTTGCCTCGCCACTTAATATGAAAGCACTTAGATGCGTCGGTAAAAATTAGGAAAAATTTGTAGTGAATAGAACATGGTTGAACACAGCGTTTCCACAACTAGTTATGCCTAAGAGGTTACATTTTAGACGAAACGCCTGTTGGTCAGCCCTTTGTCTTACAGGCCATAAGAATATTACGACTGGATTGTTTGGTGCGATTGAGGACGAATCCAGCAAATACACTTTCGAACCCATTATGGACTACTTGCTGCTTGACAAAGCGCATCTGTCGGCATCAATAGAAGTGTGTTTTTTGGAGATTTCAAGGCTTTTCCCGCACTTTGGAGTGCGTATGTAACTGCCTTAGGTATATTTAAATATTAATTGTTTAGCAGCTGCAAATATCGCGTAACATTCTGCTGTAAAGACGCTTGCGTTAGGGCGCAACGCTCTGGCATCGAAAAAGGATGGGCCTACCGCTGCGTACGATTCGTCATCATAACACTTAGATGCGACGGTAAAAATTTAGGACGAGAATATTGGAGCTGTAGCTCTCGAAAGAACATATGGATATGTGCAACAGGCGCCCGTTTCGTAACATCTACAAAAGGCAGATTATGCCTAAGAGCTTGTTTTCCATTTTTACATGTAAACACTGACCCTGCAGGTCAATGTTTCGGTCGCGATACAGGCCCCTTTTTCTAGAGGATTGGACGCAGGATTGTTTTTGTCGATTGAGCCTGAATCCTTTGTCGTCGAACCATTTGGACTACTTGTTCAGACAAAGCTGCATCTGTCGCTCACAAATCGCTAGAGTGCACAATTTGAATGCCATCTTCATATCATCAACATATGTAGAAAAAAAAACATAGTTTGTGGGATGTGAAGACACAAGTTTTTTAGACTATTCTTCATTGTGGTTTTTCTATACTGGGTGTTTCAAGAAATGTGTGCAGAATCCTAAAAAAATCAGGGAAATGCGATATTTGTTCGATGCCTTCACAATTCTATTGCGGGAGGTCGACATTTAGTTGTGACGTTGCAGTTGTGCACAAGTCTGCAGCGAACGCTGGCGGAGTTGCACGCGTCTTCTCGTTTCGCTCTTTCCTTCGCTAGGCTGCGTTGGTCGGCTCGTCTCTCCACCTCTCCGAGTGCCCTTCCTCAGCATCCGAGGTGGAAACGCAATAAGCGCGTGCATATCTTAGCAGAAAAGAGGCTCTTGTTCGCCCATTGACAGAGTCTCTTGCTCGCGACGTCATCTAATCATGCAGGTGACGTCATAACGGTTGTTGTCGATTGAGGAAAGGCACGTTCAGGAGCAGTCGAGCGTCAGTTGGTGGTTTAGGGGCCTTTAATGGGTCCTGCGATACTTATTAAACGTGTAGTTTTCATTGCTTCTTCTCGAACTGTGAAATGCATCAATATCGAAGCGCGAGTGGCCACGCCAAAGACAAAGCTGTCATAGTTTTATTTCAATGGAGAAACACATTGTTTTTGGACGAGAGCGACTCACAACGGCCAATTTTGGATCAGAAGTGGCGCTTCATCAAGTAGGAGTGACGACATTGGCCGTGCGTTTCGATTGGTTTGACCTGACTTATCGCACGTAACATTCATATGGTCACAAATAGGTCACACTATTGCGCGCTAAAAATTATAAAATAACTCTTTATAATTCCTCAGCTAGAATAGAATTTGTTTTTAAATGTGAAAATTACTAAATAATTGCGAAACGACGCAAGGAGTGCTACACAACGGCCACCACTAAAGCCCCTGAAACTTCGTAAAGTAGCGACATACGTGCTTAAAAGTGCGCCTTCTCTTTTTCCCTCCTCCCCCTCCGAGGCTGACGCCGCGTCGGTATTGGCCAGCTGCCATCACGTGGGACCGCGCGCAGCGTTGGTTTGTTTACAGTCGCTCTCGACTGCCATCTTTGCTCGTGAAGCCGTGGACTCCCTGGTGCACAGCGCATGTGTTTTATGTAGCATATACGCACTTGCGCACTGTGCTGTGAAATGCTGTTCGCACAAGACCGACGTCGCTGTTGGGTGCCATAGGCGGGTGCTGGGCCTTCTGGTGTCAGAACAAGTCTAGCCAAGGCAAAACGCTCCTCATGATGCCGTCCGGTAAGCGCAACGAGTTGCGAAGAAAGACTTGGTAGCACACAATCGCAAGCGAGAGCCTCAGGCGGACATTTTCGACTTGACTATGCAAGGTAAGTTGCTAGCCTCTCATACTGTAAACATGCGGCCAGATCCGCGAAGTTCGATGCCCGCTCTAACGCCGTATAGTAGAGCGGGCATCGCACTGCAACATGTCGCCATCTCTCACGCACGTTTTATTACTGCTTCTGCGGGGCCTTTCCTTTGTTCTTGTTTCATTATCGAAAATACGTGGTTACGTTTTCTGCTTGACGTGATGCGCCGTCTGGTTCGAGTTCGCGGTATTAGATTGTGCGCAGCTAGCATCATGCACGCGGACTGCGATCAGCAATGTTATTGCGACACTTCAGAGATTCGGCGCAGCTATTTTGAATAAACAAAGCTTGAGCGCGAAAACTCGCATTAGGATTTATACTCTCCGTTTGTTTTTGTTGGGTGCTCATTTAATTAAGAGGAAATAGCTTTCTCTGACTCTTTTACGTTGACCGATCAGCCTGTGGACTTGCGATGCGAAGGTAGCTACGAAAGCGTGTGTTCCCAAACAAGTCGTAGGGTGCGTTCATCGTTTAGGAACCTCACGTATACGTGCTATTTCGCGCCTAGGTTTACGTGCTATTTCGTGTGAAGGTTTATAGACCTTTGCATCGGGCGAGGGGGACCGGACTGGCCACCAGCGCTTACCTCCTTTCTGGCACGTGCGCGACGGCGCGGAGTGTGCAAGCTGATGCTTGGATAAGTGGCGTTGTCGAACAATTTTTGAGTGTTTTAGGTCTACCTGCGGATTTGATTCTCTTTTACTACGATGTCAGCCAGCGAAAGGTCAACGGGAAACCACTGCTCCATGTTTGCTATTTCTAACAACTACAGAAAAAGGAAACTGCTGTCTGAATAAGCATGCCACGTGCATCAGCAAGCTCGCAGTGCCAGCGGTTGCGGACGCTTCAACGTACATCGTTTGTGTTACGTCACAGGTTCTAAATTGGCAAGTGCCGCAATATATCCGGAATTATCATTGTCCCACGCAGTCAAATGATAATCGGGTATGGCCAGATTGGCGAATAAACATAAGCGATCAAGTAGGTGGCCCTGTTCGTAAAGTGCAACACATCTAAGCTGCCCTCGAGTCTTGTTTTCGCCTGTGTTGTTTTCGCTTCGTTTTATTATTATATGGTAATATGATCGGTTTGGTTTGATGACAATTAGCCTCGTAGGTCGGCTCAACACGGTGATCGCTGTAGTTGATGTAGCTATATTAGTACGAACGACAAATCCATCACTTTACGGCGGGGTAGCCGGCATCATACATTTAATTTGTGCTCTGCACCGGGCTTGTATAACCCGAACATTCATTAAACACCACATGAAAAGGACATGGCGATATCCTTATTGTGATGTTACAACTTCCGTATGAGAGTGGTGTATTCCTATACGATGTGCGATATGAAAGCCGAATAGTAAAAAAAAAAGATGGTTGATTGCTTCATCATAGGAATCGGAATAACACGGAAGTAAAGCGTGCCCTTTCAGAAGTAACTGAATGTTTACTCTACATTGATACAAGAGAGTTTGTACAATGTATATTGATGTCTGGCAGCTATAGCACCGTTTAACGTGGATGCACCCACTTTGATGATTGGTGGTACATCTCGATCTAGACGACTAACGTCCATGTTAAATGATTAAACAAACCATTGTGGTAGCTGTAGTAGTTACGGGGAAAGCGTAATCAGAGAACGAGGTGTGATAGCCAGAAGAGCGTCGCATATTGGACGCAGAACTTGGTCGCCATCCCGCTGCATGTTAAAATGTGACGCCACGGCCGGACTAGAGGTAAACGCAAAGCGCGTCGGGCCGCCCCGGTCGCCCGGCCGCGATTTTTCTCGGGGCGAGCGCGTGAGAGGGGAACGCGGTGTTGCAGCCAGGTGAGGCAGGCGCGCGTCGCAGAGGTATTTTTGGTTTGGGTTAGCGTGATGCTGTGAGCGAGGCCGACACTTTTACGACGCTTGGGCTAAGATCGGCACCTCGCGGTGTGTTAAGGCATTGACAAAATTGAGCTTCTATTGAAAACGCACCGAATGGGACGGACGTGTAACGCGTTGCAGGTGCTAATCGCGGAGGCCACAGTAATGACGAATTACTTTATTTTACCGCTCCCAGAGGGCAACACCACCCCGCCGACCGGGAGAGTGGTAGATATAAAAGGCGCGCTTGTAAAACTCCTGGGGTCTGTGACCGTGGTGCAGTGGATAGCGTGCCCAACATCTGTTGTTGCGGACCGAGCGGTCGTGGGTTCGATGCCCGTTGACGGAACTTTTTTTTTCTTTGCCATCTGATCGTGTATAATTTTTCGGTGTCATTTCCGTGACGGAAATACGTCACTGAAGTCTTGGTGAACCCCGGCATAAAACACTTTCGTGTTAAAAAGAGAGAGAGAGCTGTCGCTTCGTGTGTAGAACAACAACCTCTGGAAGACAATTTTTTACGTCGTCAAGAACCGTGTCTGACAAGCCGCGCAATGACACAGCGCAAAGTTAATTCTTTTCTAAGCGCAAAAAAAAAACACGTTGTTACGCATGTCTAGTGTTTCTATAACTGCCAATATTGCTGCTTAGCGTTGGAAAAATTCAACAGCAGTAATTTCGCAAAAAGAGAACATCTGGTAGATGACTTTACTTTCAAAAAAGATAAACACGAATCACATCCGATGCCGATCATACGATCGAGCCCGGACGCGCGTGGTGCCTCACGGGCTGAAGAAACTCTCTAACCATCTTCACCTCATCACTGGCTAAATTCAATCAAATATGACGATTCTCAAAAGAAAAAACGAAAAAGAAGCGCTACGGCATGTGAACATCAGCATCCTTTTTATGTACCAGCTCTTGTTTGTATCAGTTCTCGTTGTGTACAGCCCTCGTTTCGTCCGGACCGGTGGGCAGTAAATAAGCGAGTAATAAGCGGTCACTTAAAAGCTGAGAAACATGATAGAGAACAATTTGCGAGCAACAAACAGATGCCGTCTGCGCCACGAAATCGAGGCCGCTCTCACATACGACCTCATGTAAGAGCGATAGTCGGTTTGGCGCAGCATAAACAAACCGTGAACGTAATTAACCAAACGATTACAGCCAAGAACACATATTCATTGTACCCCCGGAGTGCTAGCACTTTCTTGCCCAGCTAGAACGTCTCGAAATATTTTGCCTCTTTTTTCCGGAAGACAGTGCCGAAGATACATCACATTGACCACTTGCGACACGTTCGCGCCGCCGTACATTAACATCACTGACCCTCAATGGATGAAACCTTTTCAGGATGTTTCAGACTCATTTCCTACCTAAACTGCATCACTTGATACGAAATTCAGCGCGCCAGAGCGAAAATAACTGACTGCAACTGGAACCGCACGCATACCTTCGATACAAACGCGGAGCTTCGCACATTCCAGTGGGTTGCCACACCAGAGACGGCGCCGCCAACTAAGCAATATGGCGGCGCCCACGAAAAAAAGGTCTATGTCTGCGAGTGGAGGTCTCGCGAAGGAAACGTTTACGCTGACACGCTAGTTTTTACATTCGCTTTCTCGTTCATTCAGAGATATCGCCCGTATGTCAGGTACATCTGCAAGGCGCACTTGCGCATTACGCTTGGTACGTTTAATCATTTAACGAAACAACCAACGTGTGCAAATATATCAACGATAATTGATGTACGCCTTCTGTCGCAATGTTATTGCGAAAGCTTTAGATGCCTCATCGAACGCTAAAAGTGACCGTCGGCGACTTCGGCGTCCCGCGTAGGCGGCGTCAACACGAGCGATTCAAAATATCCTCCCGCGAAAACGTCACTATGACGTCATCATGGCGTCACATAACGTGACGTCACACGATGACATTAGATGACATCGTCGCTTTGCATTGCCTCCGTTATCGTTGGCCTATCACGCAGGCAATGCAGAACCAGTGGAGGTGCAGTAAATTTTCGGAGTGTGCGGGGTAGGATCAATACGTCAACTGAAGAAGAACAAGAAGGCTTTCGCCTTCGAGTCGTCTTAGGCGAATGCATAGGGGACCCTGTGAGTTTCGCCTAAGCGCCTGATGTCCAGGACTACTTGACTTGCGGGCGCGGTGACTTGAGGGACTGCAGTGCTTCTCGTGAGTTGAAATTTACCTACCAAGAAACTACTTTACAAATGAAAAAAAAACGCCAGGCCTGCGCTGAAACCGCAGCACAGTCACAGCGAAAGCTGGAAGAGCGGCGTTTCTAGAGCCCGTTGTAAGCTCTCTTGGGACTACGATACAAGTACACTAGGAAGGTACCCACTAGGCCGTAAATCACAATTTTTGTGAAGTTGGGAAGCGCCTACTAAGCCATTATTCGTCGTTCTGCGGAGAAGAGAGGCACCAGCTACACGTCTGTAAGGCATTATGTGCACTTTGTTGACGCGACGACTGATGACGATGAAGAATTGTGGCTCAGCCCTTTGTAATGGTTTGGAAGTTTTAAACGGCCCACCAGTTATGTACCTAATTTGCATTGGGTGACGCCCGGTCGGCATTTCCCTCTCCCGTCATGCTGTATAACATACGTTGACGTGTGAGAGAGACAGGGGGGGGGGGGGGGGCGAAAAAGTTTACTGAGATCCCGAGGAAATGGATCATGCGCTTATGGGCTTCCTTGGCAACCAATACAAGTGCACTTGCGAGGAACCCACTACGCTATAAATCATTGTAATTTCACTGAGACCCCGAGGAAATGGATCATGCGCTTATGGCCTTCCTTGGCAACCAATACAAGTGGCACTTGCGAGGAACCCACTACGCTCTAAATCATTGCAATTTTACTGAGACCCCGAGGAAATGGATCATGCTCTTATGGGCTTCCTTGGCAACCAATACAAGTGCACTTGAGAGGAACCCACTACGCTATGAATCATTGTAATTTTACTGAGACCCCGAGTAAATGGATCATGCGCTTATGGGCTTCCTTGGCAACCAATACAAGTGCACTTGCGAGGAACCCACTACGCTATAAATCATTGTAAATTTTGAGAAGTAGGGCAGCAGGCACTGTGCCATTTTTCGACATTCTACGGAGACCCGTGGTACCTGCTTAACCCATTTAAGGCATTATGCGCACTTTGTTGATGCTGTGCCTGATGACGACGAAGAATTATTGCAGATCCCTTTGTAATGGGTTGGAAGCATTCAATAACCTACTCGTTTACTCGTTGCGCAATTCGCATTGTGTGACGCCTGGTTACAGAATTCGCGTTGTGCGACGCTTGGTGCTTATTTTACTCTTCTACCACGCTATATTGCATATGGTAATGTGGTTCCTTCCAGACATGAAGTCTGTATAGGACCTTTTTGCAAAGCAGCTTCAAGCACCGGCATGGCTCAAAGGTTGAATACTGGGCTCCCACGCAGAGGGCCCATGTTCGAACCTCGTTCCATCCTGGAATTTTTTTCTTATTTCGTTTTTTTTCTTATTTCGAGCGATACTGGTTACGGACACCGGCGGCGGCGGCGGCGGACAACTACGGCGCCAAAAACGGCCGGTGAAATGATCTCATAACAGCTTTCGCTGTAAAAAAAAACTACTAAATTTACCTATGAAAGGCAAGCACATGCTCTCTGCACATATTGCATACCCTCTGCGGCACTACACAGAGCTGTCATGGGCCACCGTTACGCTCGTTTAGATAATTTTAGAATAAGTTATCAAACGGCAAAAGGTGCAGTTAATAAAATGTACATAAGCCACCAGAGAGAAATCTTCTGCTCTAGAAGAAATGGCAGGAGGTGGAAGACGGAAGCTTGCGATTAAAAAATCCGTAAACACGGGGTGTGGCTCGAGCACCCACCCCCTGTTTACGGATTTTTTCACTGCTCTAGAAGAAGATACACGAACTCTCCCTTGGTGCTCTTTTATGCAATTTTAACGCGATAGCTTTAGAGAGGTCGTGTCGCAGAAATTCCGGTGTTGACGACGCTGTCGGCGTCGTTACCGACGCTTGTGAGCGAAAAATCTTCCGTGAGCGAAACATCGAGACAGATGCAAATAAAATAAACAATAAAAATATTCGGTCCCATTGAGGATCGAACCTGGGCCATTTGCGTGGGAAGCAGGTGCCCTACCACAAGGCCACGGTGTTTTTTTTTCTTTCTTTATTGCCTATGTACATGCATACAGTGTTACTTGCAACTGATTTGGGAAAAAACTGTACATAAATGCCATGTAGTGGAAGGAGTCTCCTTAACGCATTATGTCCAGCAGGTGTCACGACAAAAATGAGCCCATACGGCGATTTGTAGGCTCATGTCGAGGCCATCAAACTACGTATTTTGCGCGACGATATGCTTCGAAAAAAGCCGGGATAGTGCAGCCATCGCCGCTAAAAACACACACGAACTTTCAAAGAGCTCCAAAAATGGACAACTATGTCCATCTAGCCGAAAACATATCAAGCCAAAGTATCTTTTTATGGCCTCGGAGATGGCAGGCGCGCGGCGTCTCCGCCATCTCGGAGGCCATGCTCCTTTCTAGAGGAGGCGTTGATCAAGCAAACAGCAAACATTAGATAATGTGCGGTCATCTGTGAGGCATTGTGAGAAATATGCCTCGACTCTAGCAGAGGGAAGTGCTTCAGACAGAAACCTGTACCAGTGCCTGTATCATTACGATAGATACATAGCGCGCGCGTTTGTGTGTCTGTGTGCGTGTGCGTGTAACAAACACATTAATAAGCATGCACTTAGTGGTTGAAGTGTGCAGTGGGGGCCGGATTTCGCTATCGCGTTCAACTCTTAAAGGCGAAGCTTAAGGGTACCCCAATTTTTTTTTTCATTGCTGCGATTTTCACGAATTCTATTTGCGAAAAGGAGTAGCCGGTGCTATATAAAAGCCCTAACATCTCCTAGTCAAAAATATTTTAAAACAAAAAAAAATATTAAGAGATACACGGCTGCTGCCAATGCTTAGAGCGCGCTGCCTGGCAAGCAAGTGCTATCTACGCGAAAGGCCGTCTGCTACGCACGAGCAAGGTAAGTGGCGCCACATTCGAAAAAAACGCCAGGCCTGCGCGGAAAGCGCAGCACAGTCACAGCGAAAGCTGGAAGAGCGGCATTTCTAGAGCCCGTTATAAAACTCTCCTGTGGCTACTAATACAGGTACATTAGCAACGTACCCACTACGCCACAAAGCGTAATTTTTGGGAAGTTGGGAAGCACCCAGCACGACATTATTCGTTGTTCTGCGGAGAAGCGAGGTACCATATGTAAGCGATTATGTGCAGTTTGTTGGTGCGGCGGTTGATGACGATGAATAGTTATGGTTGCGCCCTTTGTAATGGGTTGGAAGCTTTAAACGACCCACTAGTTACGTAATGCATATTGTGTGACGCCCGGTCGTTATTTAACTGTCCCACCACGCTTTATAACATACGTTAACCGGAGAAACGTAGAGCGAGAGAGAGAGAGAATTGACTTTATTGACCCTGAGGAAATGGATTGGGTGCCTTATGGGCTTCCTTGGCAACCAACAAAAGTGCACTTGCGAGGAACCCACTACGCTATAAATCATTGTAATTTTTGAGAAGTAGGGCAGTAGGCACTGTGACATTTTTCGTCATTCTACAGACAGCCGTGGTACCTGCTAAACGCATGTAAGGCATTATGCGTACTTTGTTGATGTTGTGCGTGATGACGATGAAGAATTATGGCAGAGCTCTTTGTAATGGGTTGGAAGCATTCAAAAACCTACTCGTTGCGCAATTCGCATTGTGTGACGCCTGGTTACAGAATTCGCGTTGTGCGACGCTTGGTGCTTATTCTACTCTTGTACCACGCTATATTGCATATGCTAATGTAAGGTTCCTTCCCGACATGAAGCCTGTATAGGACCTTTTTGCAAAGCAGCTTCATGCACCGGCATGGCTCAGAGGTTGAATACTGGGCTCCCACGCAGAGGGCCCAGGTTCGAACCTCGTTCCATCCTGGAATTTTTTTCTTATTTAGTTTTTTTTTCTTATTTCGAGCGATACTGGTTACGGACACCGGCGGCGGCGGCGGCGGACAACTACGGCACCAAAAACGGCCGGTGAAATGATCTCATAACAGCTTTCGCTGTAAAAGAGAGTGCGAAGGAGAGGAGACCGCGTGGGAAGGAGAGCAGAGGAGGAGAGTGTCGCTACATTACGAAGTTTTAGGGGCTTTACCGCCTCTGGACCAATAACGCCCTCTTGGCGGTTGTAGCTGTTGGCTGACGTCAGGCGAGCGCCAGCGGCTGCTCGGGCCCGCTGTGGTAGCCGCAGTGGTAGCCGCCGCCATCTGTGAAGGTGATGTGTTATTCCGCCAAGGCCGACGTATATTCCATCAGCCGCTGTCTTTTGCTTCGTCACACTGTGTAGGGCACTTAAAGACGATGTTTATGCATCTTGTCTGCCGTTGGATGTGGACCACCGCACAAATCTCATTCCGGGGTGCAGACGTGATACTCCGAAAGAGATGGCATACTCTAGCCTCTACAGACCGTCTTTACTGGATCGGGACGAACAGCGGTTCGATGACCGAGCCTTCCAAAGGCATAACATACATACGTCTGTCTGCGATACAGGGTGCAGATCACAAAGCTGCATAGTCGGTCCAGTGGGACTATAACCGTGGTGGAATTCTCGATTCTCTTCAGCTGAAGTGCAGTAGGGTTTTTTGGGCGCACCATACGTGCATAGAGTGGTTCTTGACCAATGTCCGAGTATATACCCCTGATGATACCTACGCATGTGCTGTTGCCGCCAGCCTCGTAGGCGCTAACCTCAAAACTGGCCACACCGAGAATAATTGTGTTTATCTTGGAATACGCCCTGCATTCATCTTCACCGGTGGGATGATAACTACGGTGTTCTGCATCATGTTCGGGCTTACCACGCCTGCCGCGAACTAAGTGTCTTGGGATAACAAAATACAATATTATAATGTATTTGACAAATTCGGTGTAGTTAATGAAGAACAGACAGACAGACTCTCTGTCAGAATGACTGCCAGGGATGTAGATGGGGGTAATTTGCGTAAGCTATAACTGTAAGTAATTCCACTTGGAAAATAGGCGCAAAGTCAGGCAAATGAATGGGAAAAGCCTGATCCAGAGACTATGATGCAATTTCTTTGCTTCACAAACTGAAGCATGAATTGCCATCGCGATATTTGTTTCTAAATTTGACAAATTGTCAAATGCCAATTACGTATCTATTTGGCAAACGTTGGCAGTTGTTGGAAACATATCGTCGAATTCTTTTCTAGATATTTGTAAAGGTCAGTTTAGCATAAGTACTTCGTGGAGGTGCACTTGTAAGGTTCCAAGAGTTTCTGTGCGAAAATGACGTACGGACACCGTAATCTAGTCTACTGGTGATTAAAAAACGATGGCCACTGATTATTAAAAACATACTGCGGCCTTCTCTGTGATGATGCATATATCATTAGGAAGGTTCGTATTGCTGGGATGTGGAACAGCGTAAGAAGAGAAGGCAGGCGCCATTTTTTACATAAAATATTATTTGTGACAAAATTAGAAAACATGAGACATAAACATAATGATTCGATTTCTATCAATACCAGCGGCCGAAGTTTGTAAGTAGGTGCACCAGAAAACAAAACGCAGCCGAAGTCTAATATCGGGCGAATATACATGCAATAAATCGTAATTAGCACATCAGGATGTGAACCGGAACCTATTTTCAATACGCGGACTCCAATTATTTTTTCAGTATAAGTCACGCCTGAATACCTAAGCGATCCAACCTGCGAAATAACGTCCGTTCAGTAAACCAACGAAATTTGAACAGGAACACTTAGGAGGAAAATAACGATTGCGCTATTACAAATATTCAGGCTTAAGTCAATGCCTTCCAACCACGTTTCCAGTGTATTCATATCCTTTTGTAGATTTTGATACAGTGTATGTACTTCTGCAGCTGTAGCAAAAAATGCGATGTTGTCACCATATACATACACCTGCACGCCCTGTTGTATAGGAATAGTACATAGTAAAATATTAAAAGTAATGGTGACAATACTGACCCTTCGGAAGACCTCTTGTTTGCTTATCTCTTAAAGAAGACAAACCGGACTGTGAACAAGAAAATTCTGTGTCGTCATAAGCTGTTGTAATATCCATCGAATATATACATGCGACGAAGTAATGTGGTAAACCCACGTTCTAAGCGAATTTATTAGTTTGACATGTACAACGCAGTCATAAGCTTCTAACACGGCGAATTGTTTCTTATATCGAGCAAGTTGTATCGTGCTTGCCAAGCAAACATAGGCGCACCAAATAGAACACCCACGCCTGAATCTAATTTTGCATGGACTCAATATCATATTCTCATTCAACCAGTCATCTATCCCAATGTGTAAGAGTCTGTCTGTTAGTTTTACCAGATTAGCTGCTAGAGATTTGGACCTGATGTTTTCTAATTTAGGCCCAGCGCCGTCCTTTTTTATAAAGGAATTATTTTGCAATTCTCCGATAAGTGTGAATCCTTAAGTTCGAACGGTAGAACGTTAAGTTCAATTCTTATCACCGATGTATTAATGCCATCCGGACCTGGCGCAGAATTGGGCAAAATTTTTACTACTTGCTCTAGTTCTGAAGCTGTGTCCTCTTCAGAGTCGTGACCTTTATCAAGACACCGTAAGTTGTATGAGAAGGCAGTCGTGAAGCGACTTTCAAGCCCATTAGAAATATTTTCAAGAAGACAGATCACTTGGCGTTGAAACCACCGATACGACGTTTACGAGTGAAGGAATTACCTTTTTGGTTTTAAGGAAGTTAAAAGTGTTTTCCTGTTCCCAGGTTTTGAAAGGTACTCAGATTGTTGGCTATCATAAGAGTCCTTCGCAGTGGTGACTGTTCTCTTAAAAGTTGCAGCCGCATACTTATAATAATGAAAGACGGCAGCAATGTCGAGGACTCGACGCCTTTTATTCAGCAGGGCCGCCTGACCAATTCTACGAACGAGGAAGACGCTCCCAGTGATGATGATTATATACAGGTGAAGAAGATGAAGGACGAATGCTGTGAATATTGTGCTCACACTAATTTCTCCGTCGCGCGGAAGCGGCCAACCTGGCCGCTGTTTATGGCGATGCCGTACGTCGTAGGAATGGTTTTAAGCGTGACACGTGAACAACCTCCGTGCCACGGCAACGACCATCGGAAGGCATGATAACGGGAGTTGCCCGATAGTTCACGGGAGAAGTTTGTTCGACAACAGGGTAGGGGCCAATAAAACGTGACTGAAACTTATCACATAGGCCAGGAACTCGCGTTGGGGTCCACAGCAATACTTCGTCTCCGGGATTGAACTGAACGATGCGGTGAACGTCATCGTAGCGAGTCTTGCGCTCCTGTTGACTTTCCTCGGTATTGAGGCGGGCGTGGTGGCGACAAGTGGCCAGGCGAGAGATTAAGTGCGCACTCGATGACGCCGACGAGTCCACAGGGACATCAAAAAAGGAGACGTCGAGGGGAGATGTCGGTTGACGGCCATAAACAAGAAAGAAGGGTGAATAGCCCGTGGTGCGCTGCGTTGCGGTATTGTACGCAAAGTCACGAATAGAAGGATGGTATCCCAGTTGGTGTGGTCGGCATTAAAATACATGGAGATCATATCCGACAGAGTTCGATGAAAGCGCTCTGTGAGGCCATTAGTCTGGGGATGGTAGCTGGAAGTCGTCTTATGGCTGCTATTACATGCGTCGAGAACGTCTTCGAGTAGTTTCGAGAGAAACGCCTTGCCGCGGTCACTCAAAAGGACGCGCGGCGCGCCATGTCGCAAAAAGATAGCTTCCAGGAAGAAAGTGGCGATGTCCTCCGCTGATCCTGAAGGGAGGGCAGCTGTTTCGACGTACCTTGTCAAGTGGTCGACTGCAGTGACAATCCATCGCTTGCAGGTGGCTGATATTGGCAGTGGTCCGTAGAGGTCGATGCCAATGACTTCAAATGGAGCGTCAGGACATGGAAGAGGTTGTAGGAGTCCGGCCGGAGATGAAGTGGGTCGTTTGCGGCGCTGGCAGAGCGAGCATGAAGCAACATATCGTGCTACGCAGGTGGAGAGTCCAGGCCAGGCGAAACGACTGCGAAGTCGTTCATATTGATACCTGACAGCATGGCTGTGTGAAAGAGGAAGACGACGTCGCTTGCTGGTTGTTGCTGGACTGTCGCCATCTTGTCCACCCTGCGCTGTGCATTGTGAATACTAGTTATTAAACAAGCTACCTGTAACATTATTGGTGGAGGTGCGGGGTAAGTCGACGTGTGTAACGGAGTTCGGCGGGAGGCGTATGAAATCGGTGCAGCTGAGACGACTTTGAGGTGGGTCGGTCGGATCGGAAAGGAGAGGCAAATCAAGGTGAAGAGAGCCGGCTGAACAGTCTATGAGGGCAGCGTGAGTGGCTAGAAAATCCATACCGAGAATGAGTTCATGAGGGCAATGTTCGATAACGGCAAAGAGAACGACAGTGCTTCTATCCTCAATAGTGACCCGGGCAGAGCACATGCCAATAATAGCGGCAGTTCCCCCGTCGGCGACTCGTACGGCTCGGTTTAGGGCGGGCGTGACAACTTGTCGGTCGGTGTTGGCCGCCGGTGTTGCGACCGCTGCGCGTTTCCATGGAGGTACGGGAATCGTCCACCTCCACCAATAATGTTCAATACTGGCGATGCGAATCCAATTCACAGGCGTCCCTATCGTGTTTCCGCGTCGGAGCGTACAGTAATACAGCAGGAAGTCCAGAAGATGCTCACGAAAGACATTGTCGAGCCCTCGTGCAGCCCCTGGGCTTCTCCCGTCGTCCTTGTCAAAAAGAAGGATGGAACATGGCGCTTTTGTGTAGATTATCGGCACCTCAACAAGATTACAAAAAAAGATGTTTATCCTTTGCCCCGCATCGACGACGCCCTAGACTGCCTATATGGTGCTACTTATTTTTCAACTATCGACCTTCGGTCTGGTTACTGGCAGATAGCCGTCGATGAGATGGACCGCGAGAAGACCGCATTCGTCACTCCTGATGGTCTTTATCAGTTCAAGGTAATGCCCTTCGGTCTCTGTAATGCGCCGGCCACCTTCGAAAGAATGATGGACTCATTGCTCCAAGGGTTCAAATGGTCCACCTGCTTGTGTTATCTCGACGACGTTATTGTTTTTTCACCCACATTCGACTCGCATCTCGATCGTTTAGAGGCAATTCTTGACGTTTTCCGTAGAGCCGGACTTCAATTGAACTCCTCCAAATGCCACTTTGCTCGTCGTCAAATCACCGTGCTTGGCCACCTCGTCGATGCCACAGGCGTGCGCCCAGATCCTGAGAAAATTCGCGCCGTTACAAACTTTCCTGTTCCGAGGTCCCCAATGGATGTTCGAAGTTTTGTGGGGCTGTGCTCCTATTTCCGACGCTTTGTTAAGGACTTTGCGACCATTGCACGCCCCCTCACCGACCTCTTGAAGAAAGACGCCCCTTTTTACTGGGGCCCTGATCAAGGCTTATCCTTTTCTCAACTTACCACCCTGCTTACCACTCCGCCAGTCTTGGCCCACTTTGACCCATCAGCTTCAACCGAGGTCCGCACTGACGCCAGTGGGCACGGCATAGGAGCAATGTTACTGCAACACCAACGTGGACACGACCGTGTTATAGCCTATGCAAGCCGACTGCTATCTTCCGCAGAGCGTAACTATTCAATCACAGAGCGCGAGTGCCTCGCTCTTGTGTGGGCAGTCGCAAAGTTTCGTCCATACTTATACGGGCGCCCATTCCGTGTCGTCACCGATCATCACGCGCTCTGCTGGCTAGCCTCACTCAAGGATCCCACAGGACGACTTGCTCGCTGGGCGCTACGCCTGCAAGAATACACGTTCTCTGTAACGTATAAAACAGGGCGATTGCATCAGGATGCGGATTGTTTATCCCGCTACCCTGTGGAGGAAGCAGCCGATACTGACACCATCGCAGACGTTTTTTCTGTGTCGCAGCTGCTCAAAATTGGCGAAGAGCAACGCCGGGATGCATCTTTACGAGCCATCATTGACCGACTTGAGTCAGCACCTCGTGACGCGCCTCTACGAATGTATCTCGTCAAAGACGGGATCCTATACCGCCGCAATCTCGATCCACTCGGCCCCGACTTACTTCCCGTCATACCGGCACATCTGCGTTCGACTGTCCTTCACCAACTTCATGACGCTCCCTTGGCGGGCCACTTGGGCGTTTCCCGCACATATGACCGTGTACGTCGTCGGTTTTTTTGGCCTGGACTTGCCCGTTCTGTTCGACGCTATGTCGCCGCTTGTGAGCCCTGCCAGCGCCGCAAAAAGCCGTCTGCCCTTCCAGCTGGCTGCCTTCAGCCGATCGAGGTTCCCGCTGAACCTTTTTTTTCGAGTCGGTCTCGACCTGCTTGGCCCTTTCCCACTCTCCAGCTCCGGAAATAAATGGATTGCTGTCGCCACAGACTACGCGACGAGGTACGCTATCGCACGAGCACTTCCGACGAGTTGCGCTACCGACGTTGCGGACTTTCTGTTGTACGACATAACTTTTGTGCACGGAGCCCCACGCCAACTTCTCACTGACCGTGGCCGCACCTTCCTCTCAGCTGTCGTTGAAGAAATCCTGCGGTCTTGCAATACCAAGCACAAGTTTACAACTTCGTACCATCCACAGACAAACGGTCTCACGGAGCGCCTCAACAGGACCATAACCGACATGCTCGCGAAATACGTTGCGGCTGATCACCAGGACTGGGACATTCATTTGCCATATGTGACGTTCGCCTACAATTCCTCGCGTCACGACACTGCCGGCTACTCGCCATTCTATCTCCTATACGGACGAGAACCCGCGCTACCCTTGGACCACTTTGCTGCCCTCCGCCACCGAATATGCCGCCGAAGCCATCGCCCGCGCCGACCACGCGCGCCAACTCGCCCGTAACCGCCTAGAAGCTTCGCAGGAGCACCAAAGACAGCTCTATGATTGTCGTCATAGAGACGTGCACTTTTCTCCGGGTTCTCTTGTGCTTCTCTGGTCACCCACTCGGCGTGTGGGGCTTTCTGAGAAACTGCTGTCACGGTACACTGGACCATACCGTGTCGTTCGCCAGGTGACTGACGTCACGTATGAGATCATCCCAGCCGATCCAACGACGTCATCGTCAGCTACGAGCGACATCGTTCACGTGTCTCGGCTCAAGCCTTATTACCCTCCTTCGACCACATCTGTGTAGATTAAGCACCGAGACGGTGCTTCTACCGCCGAGGGGTTATGATACCAGACAGCGTGGCTGTGTGAAAGAGGAAGACGACGTCGCTTGCTGGTTGTTGCTGGACTGTCGCCATCTTGTCCACCATGCGCTGTGCATTGTGAATACTAGTTATTAAACAAGCTACCTGTAACATTATGTTTTGTGAAAGCCGAGATGGCCAGCCTTGGGGTCGTCGTGAAATGATTCTAATATCTGTGCTCTGAGTGAACGAGGAGCGACGGGAACCCAACGCTGTCCTTCAGGATGGAATACAAAGCGGTAGAGGATTGAGTTTTCCATCTTGAAGTTCTGCAACTGGCGACGGGCGCGGGCGTTGGGAGGACGAGACGAAGCCGTGAAGGCGTTGCATAATGGAGTGGCAGTAAGCGTCGCTGCGTTGACGAGACGCGAACGTCTCGTTGCGGAATGAAGGAAGCACGTTCAGAGCGGCGAGCGAATGGACTGACGAAGACG
Source organism: Rhipicephalus sanguineus (assembly GCF_013339695.2). NCBI lineage: Eukaryota > Metazoa > Arthropoda > Arachnida > Ixodida > Ixodidae > Rhipicephalus > Rhipicephalus sanguineus. Next base: position 42,451,326 of record NC_051176.1, read on the forward strand.
CGTTGACTGGGTCGCTCACGGATGACGACAGGCCGGGTATGTTTGACGACGGAGGTAATGGACAACGGCTAAGGGCATCTGCATCATTGTGTTTCTTGCCAGATTTGTACGTAACGTCGAAGTCGTATTCTTGAAGACGAAGTATCCAGCGACCGAGACGTCCAGACGAATTCTTTAACGTCGACAACCAGCACAAAGCATGGTGGTCAATCACTGACGGTAAAGTGGCGGCCGTGGAGGTAAGGTCGAAATTTCTGAATGGCCCAGACAACGGCGAGACACTCCTGCTCAGTGATGGTGTAGTTTTTCTAGGCTGATGTGAGGGTACGACTTGCGTATGCGATCACGCGTTCGCCAGAACGCTCATGTCGTTGCAATAGAACAGCGCCGAGTCCATGACCGCTGGCGTCAGTATGGAGGAGAGTGGGTGCGGTGTCATCGAAGTGACAAAGCACTGGCTCTGACGTGAGGGCACCTTTCAAGGTGTCAAAAGCCATTTGGCACTCGTCCGACCATACGTATGACGTTCCCGAAGAAAGGAGTTGGTGAAGCGGTGCGGCAATGGTGGCGAAGTCGCGTATAAAGCGCCGGAAGTAAGAGGCGAGGCCAAGAAAGCTGCGGAGCTCTTTGGAGCGATGAGGCGTCGGGAAGCGAAGAACAGCGGCAATCTTGTCGGGATGAGGCCGAATGCCGTCTTTGCTGACGAGGTGTCCTAATACCTTAATACTTTTGCTTGCAAAGCGGCACTTTTTGGTATTCAGCTGGAGACCAGCAGCTGCGAGGCACGCCAGAACTTCGTCTAGGCGCTGCAGGTGTTGTTCGAATGTGGAAGAAAATATCACTATGTCGTCGAGGTAACATAAGCACGTCTTCCACTTAAGGCCCCGCAGTGCAGTGTCCATCATTCGTTCAAGAGTTGCTGGCGAATTGCGGAGGCCGAAAGGCATGGCGTTGAATTCGTAAAGTCCGCCGGGTGTGGCAAAAGCAGTTTTTTCCTAGTCGTCCTCGTGCATGGGAATTTGCCAGTAACCCGAGCGTAGGTCAAGGCTGGAAAAATATTCCGCTCCTTGCAAGGAATCTAAAGCATCATCAATGCGAGACAGGGGATATACATCTTTTCTGGTTATTTTGTTCAAGGCACGGTAGTCAACGCAGAATCGCACCGAGCCGTATTTCTTGCGCACAAGAACGACAGGAGACGACCAAGGGCTTGCGGAGGGGCGGATGATATTTTGCTTGAGCATATCGGCAACGTGCTTGTCGATGATCTCGCGTTCGCTAGAAGAGACACGGTAGGGTCGGCGGCGGACAATAGAAGTTCCATCGGTGTGTATACGATGGGCTGCCGCCGATGTCTGCCCTAGAATAGGGGAGTGTACGTCGAAGGAAGAAATATGCTTCGACAACAACGCCAGTAGTTCGTCTGCTTGCGGCGGAGTCAAATCCGTGCTTATTGAATTGGCGAGAGTCGTAGCAAGAGTAGCATCTCTTGGTGAGCGTGGTTCCGCCCCACTAGTATCCGCAGCCACTACATAGACAGGTTGTGTGTCCACGCCGCAAACTACAACAGCGCCTTCAGGAAGCAGAATCGGCTCATTTGTGACATTGAGTACAGCGAGGAAGGCGGGGCCACTGGTGAAGCGAACAAGACTCGATGCTAGTGCAATTCCTTTGGATATATAACGGGCTGATGGAGCGACTAGAACGTCACCGTGGTCAATGAAGTCTGAAGCAACCGTAAGAACATGTTCGTGGCCAGGTGGCACCACGGAATCTTTGACGGTTCGTAGGCGATGGCGTGACCAATCTTCCGCGTCGGTAGCATCAGTCTCTTGCATATGTACGAGGCGTTGTCGACAAGAGATGGAAGCGGCAGCATCAGAAAGAAAGTCCCATCCCAAAATAAGCATATAAGCGCAGGAGGTCAACACGGCGAACTGAATATGGTGCTTGATCCCTTCAATGAAAACTCGAACGGTGCACTGTGCTGATGGCCGTATCGTAAAGTCATTCGCGCTACGTAAGGGAGTGCCATTATAAGGTGTAGTAACCTTACGGAGACGACGACACAAATCAGCATGAATTACAGAAATAGCGGCCCCCGTGTCCACCAATGCTTGAATAGGCACCCCTTCAGCATACACTAATAACAAATTGGCCGGGCCATCTGGAGGTGTTGGTGTTTGTCCGAGCGATGCAGCTTTCCCTCCAAAAACTGCACCAGCTAGTTTTCCGAGCGGTATTCAGAGATAGGGACGACCGGTCGTAGAGGTGATGTTGAGCGTCGCAGAGGGGACGGTGACCGGTGACGTCCTGAGCGGTAGTTTCGAGGTGCGTCGGCTGAAGAAGACGGGGAGAGGGAACGTGTTGAAGGACGGCGCTGGTACTGGTTAGGAGGGGACGTCGAATCTCTTTCGTATACGTCGTAGCCGCGGCGTTCGTCCTGCTGGCGTTTGCGACAATATCGGGAAATATGGCCTCGAATGCCACAATAATAACATATCGGGCGAGACGAGCGCCAGGGGGCGTAGAAGGCAGGAGTAGGTGGGACAGGTGGACGTGGCGCAAATGCTGCGAAGTTGGTCTGAGCAGGCACAGGATGCACGCTTTGAGCCAAGGAAGGTTGCATGACAGCGATTTGCGCATATGTCGGGGGCGGAGGTGGTGGCGTCTGAATGTCAGACGTGAGAGCGCAAGCCATGGAGGACAGCTCCTCTTTGATGATGTCGCGCAGACCAGTAGACAAACAGCGAGGCTGTGGGGCTGGCGGACATGACAGTCCTTGCGCTTGAAGCTCCTCGCGAATCAGAGTGCGAATCAACGTACGCAAATCCGCATCCGAGGAAGGCCGAATGTCACAGGCGTCGGGTTGCAATTGGATAGCTTGTAGTTCATCGAGATGTTGGCAAGTCGTGATGACATCCTCGACGGTGCTGGGGTTTTTGACGGCTAGAGCGTTGAACGCGACGTGGCCTATCCCTTTGAGGACGTGTAGAACCCGATCAGCCTCTGTCATAGCCGAGTCCACGCGACGGCAAAGGGCAAGGACGTCCTCGATGTACGAGGTGTACGCCTCTCCTGGATGTTGTACGCGGCCGTCGAGCTTCCTCTTCGAGACTTCAGAATGGATGTTTGGGGTCCCGAAAATCCTCCGAATTTGTTGAGCGAAGGTAGGCCAGTCAGGGAAGCTGCCCTCGTGGTTAAAAAGCCACGTTTTCGCTACGTCGGACAGATAGAAGGCGACGTGACGAAGTTTTTGAGGTGCGTCCCATTGGTTGTACACACTGGTCATGTCATATTCTTTGAGCCATACTTCGACATCGTCGCGTGGGAGGCCGGAGAAGATGGGTGGGTCCCGCTGCCGGGCGGTGACGGTCCATGCGGGGGCGGGTGGTTGGACGGGGTTCGCGGATGGTCCAGGCAGCGTGTCTTTGGGCCATGACAGCGGGTACGCTGAGCAAACGACGACCGGAACGAAGCTCCAGGGAACTCGACGTTGTAGAGGACTTGAGGATCAAAAGCAGCCTCCACCACTCTGAAAGACGGCAGCAATGTCGAGGACCCGACGCCTTTTATTCAGCAAGGCCGCCTGACCAATTCTACGAACAAGGAAGACGCTCCCAGTGATGATGATTATATACAGGTGAAGAAGATGAAGGACGAATGCTGTGAATATTGTGCTCACAATAACTCCAATTGTCTGGTCATTGGTTGTAAAGTAGTTTTCGTCCAGTAGCTTTTCTTAGCCAATAATCACGTGAACAGTCCGAGCTCCACAAGAATCAGAAGAACATCCTTTAGAGACCTTTATGGTGAATTTAGATTTATTTAAGGGGCCTTTTATAGCATAAAATAAATTCACGGCATTTTGTTCTGCATTTCCATCTATCCAAACTTTTCGAATGTATTGAAATATACATGACTGATCGAGTGGCTGCTTGCTGAAGCCAACAGGCACACTATCTCAAACAGTATAGAAAAATGGTCACTAATTGTTGCTCAGCTGAAAGTAGACCATGAGATAGAGAGGCAAGGGGTATAGAAACTAACGGTAATCGCTGAGACTCCTCACAAACAAAGCTGGCTGCGTTAATACATGGTAAATTATTCTTGGAAGCCCAATCCCACAAACGCTTCCCACTCATATCGGTTCACCATCCGCATGAAGCCTGATGGGAACTGAAGTCTCCCGCTAATATAATGTCTTTCCTACAAGAAGAAATTACGCAATCTAGAACGGTAAAACTTTGAACAGCTGCTGGAATATATGCACCGACTAACCAAAATGGAAGGAATCCCGGAAGAGAAATATCTAATGCTAAAATCTCACTGTCCAAATTCATTACTCGACATCTAATATTAACCCGACGAGCATTTTTTGAAGAAATAAATATTGCTAAGCCGCCAACCCGACAGGGTCGGTGAAAACGAAATATGCGGTAATTTTTAAGATTAAAGCACTTTTATTTTGAAAGCCCAGTTCCTGCAAAACAATTTCATCGGCGAAAGCTACGTAGTGGAGAAAGACGAAGAACAGGCCTATTTCCCTCACGTCGAACCTCGTAAAACTAATAGAGCGATTGTTATATAGACATCTTGAAGAATGGATTGAAGCAAAACATATACTGAATGAATCGCAAATTGGATTCCGCCCTGGACGCTCTATTTGGTGTGCCCATGTTGATTTGGAAAGTAGAATTAAACTTGCTCGGCACAAAAGACAGTATGCCGCCCTAGTGACCTTAGATATTGCGAAGGCATATGACAGCGTAGAACACGCCATCTTGATTAGTAAACTCCGAAGTGTAAATGTTCCTGAATATATAATTGCATGGATACAAAATTTTCTTAGTGGACGCACATTTTATTGCTCGCAGAATGGGTTAACTTCTCAAAAATACAAACAAACAAGGGGAGTTCCTCAAGGGTCAGTTCTCTCGCCCATTTTATTCAACATATTACTAAGTTCGATTCCGTCGCGTAACGACGTGCAAGTGTATGTATACGCGGATGATATTGCATTCTTTGCATCCTCCAGTGATATACATTCGCTGTACAACATTCTACAGTCATATTTGAATGAGATCGAAATATGGCTTAATGACCTGAATTTGTCTCTGAATGTTAACAAAAGTGCTCTTCTTGCTTTTCCATTGACTTTCCCCGTGCATATCGCACTTATGTACGGCCAGGCCTTTATTCCGCAGGTCGATTCATTAAAATATTTGGGCATAATATACACGCCTAATCTTAATTGGAGCTCGCACATTGAGTACATTGCAGCTAAAGGTTTACGTGCAATTGGATTATTAAGACGAATCAGCAGCACTCGTTTTGGAATGCGTAGAAAAACATTGTTAATGATATATTGCATGTATGTACGTCCAATATTAGAGTTTGGATGCATTTTGTTCTGTGGGGGACCTGCTTATAAATTACGCCCTCTTCTAACTATAGAACGTGAGGCGTTACGTTTATGTCTCGGACTTCCAAAATTTGTAGCTAATAATATACTTTACCATGAAACAAACCTGCCATGTCTTCAAACTAGGTTTAGAATTTTAACAGTTCAAACATTTCTAAACATATATGCCTCCCAACACAGACGCTCCCAATATGTATTTCTTAGAGAGCCGTCCACATTTTTTGAAAGTGAATGGTCCCGACTACATCGCCCTCAAATAATTTTCGTGCAAAAGCTCCTGGAGCCATTACAAGTGACATTTAGTGAGATAATCTACCCAAACGCACTCAAACACACTGCAGTAATAGAATATGACGACATATTTCCAAAAAATGCTAAGTTATTGCCCATTAGATATTTAAATGGGTTGTTGGAAGACCACCTTAAAAACGTACGGATAAATTCAGTAATAGCCACAGATGCTTCTGTTACTGATGAGAAGGCAGGGGTGGGAATTTATTCAGCAGCACTAAATTGGTCATTTTCCCTCCGTTTGCCCGACTTCACACCAATATTCCAGGCAGAATTAATCGCAATTATTCTTGCTCTGCAGAAACTACCAGCACATATCTCTTCAGCAGTTATATTAACGGATTCCTTGTCTGTGTGTACGGCATTAACAGTGCCAGAGCCATCGAGCTGCCTAACAGAATTTTACTCATATATGCCCAATCACGTACGGCACGTCCGGTTGGTTTGGGTACCAGGCCACACTGGACTGATATTAAATGAAGCGGCGGACACTCTGGCGGCAGCATCCCTTAAAGGACCGGTCATAAATGTTCTGAGGCCGTCTTCTAATAACACGATCGCACGATTCCGAAATTTTTGTCTGCAAGAGGAACGCACTAAATCTTCCGTCCTAAACAATACATATTTTCAGCACCTAAGGTTTTCGTGGAATAGCACATGGTGTAGTACAAGGCAATTGGAAGTAACGTTAACTAGACTGCGATGCAGAATACCGTCACTAAATTTTTATTTACACAGGCCTGGTTTCGTTCCTTCCCCTAACTGTAATTATTGTAATCAAGCGGAAACAATAGAGCACTACTTCACAGAATGTCGAAGATACCAAAACATAAGGCAAAGACTGCTAAAACCTCCTTTTCAAAAACTTGGCCTTGAGCTTTCCACATCAGCATTACTCTCCCTGGGGGCGTCGGCACTAGGGCAATGCAACAGGGGCATATATGATGCCATATTCATTTATATTAAAGAAACAAAGAGACTGCCATGTTAATATTATAAGTAGAAATATATCTTTTCATTCCCTTACTTAAATTTTTGTAATTGCTTATTTATTTAATTTTATTATTTAACAATCGTTTAATTAACATTTCATTAAAGAAAAAAAAAAGAACCAAAATTGCCCAAACATTTTTTTTCTTTACTATAAATTATCTTTTTCGCATATTCATTTTAACTTATTTTTTCACAAAGTCTACTGCCGCACGCTTCGTGGCCGATCCCCCGTAGTGGGTTGGGCTATTCCCCCAAGGAACCAACCAACCAACCAATCAACATATACGGCTCGCGCACTGCCAGCGAAGCAGCGTTCTAGAAAAAAGGCTGGCCAGAGCATCCACAACGTGTCATGAAAGGTTTTGTCCACTGTGGTATGGAGGACGCGATGATGCATAGCTGGACTATTACAAATGTGTTCATCGACTCGCGTACTTCGATGAATGAAGCGCCATTGCCCTTCGCCGGGTGCTGCCTGCCGACTGCAAATGTGGACGACTACGTCTCCTCCGGCTCGCTCACGCAGCAAGAGCAGGAATACAGCCTGGGCACCTCGGGTCACTTGAGGTTCGTTCCTGCATTGAATGGCCCCGAACGGACCGCCGCTCGATGCAGCGCCGCACCGGCACTCGGCGACGCTGCCTTCGCCGTTCATCGCGGTCCTAGCCTCTTCTCCCGTCACCATGCTGTGCGCAAGTTCAGCGCATCGGATCCTAAGGGCACACCTGCTGACCATGGCCGAACCACTGAGGTTAGTGCATTGCTAAATAGTCGCAGCCTTCCTGGCACATGGTAGAGTGCATGTACCTAATCGTCTAGTAGATCAAGTCACACTTCTGATGAGTGACTATGCCTTTCCACATATACTGAACTTCGCGTTTCGGTCTCTATAGTTTCAGTTAGCAATATTTTAACGATATATACCTGTAGAGAACCAGAATCGCTGCTAATTAGTGTTACTGCGCCTAATGACGCGCTCTAATGAGATGCTACGCAAGACTCTTCGGGAGCGCACTATTTGCAGTGGGTCTGAGTATAGGATTACGTATAGTATAATGTAGAACCCTCTACTGCATTTTCATTATTAGTGTAGATTTAGCTAACATGGTATCAAGGAATTATGGTCACATGAGAGCCGGAAAGTTTCGGAACTTTCTTTCTCTTTCTCACTCTTTTTATCTTTATTTCTCTTTGTTTCCTTTCTTTCTATTTCTGTCTCCTTTTCTCAGTCGCTTTGTTTGTCTGTTTAATTTCTCTTTCTTTCTTTTTGTGTCCCGCTCTTTGTTTTTTCTATCCTCTTTAGTTTCTGTTTCTTTCTATCTCTTATCTCTCTTTTTTATGTCTTTCAATCTTTTTATGTCTTTATTCCTTTTATTTCTCTCAATTATTCTCTGTCGCTTTCTTTGTCTCTTTCTCACTTTTTCTTTCTTTCTATCTCCATTTTTCTCTGTCTGTCTCTTTCACGTGTTGCACGTGCTCTACTTCATAAGAACGGAAACGTAAGCGAATTGGTAGTCGTTCATGTTTGGTTGAAGCAGCGCACACAGGACAAGGACGAAGAAATAGAACCACAGGACAGGCGCTGTCCTTTACTCATATTTCTTTGTCCTCGTCCTGCGTGCGCTGTTTCAACCAAAGATGCTCCACCTCGCCGAGCAGAGTTTTCGTTTAGCGCTCCCATCTGCTGTACTCGCTAGTGGGGCTTGCCCAATTCCTATGACGCATACCCACCGGCGGTGTTTTGCGCGACGGAGCACAATGCCCGCTAGCTTAAATAGCTTCACTGCTAAAAGAACGCTGCTGTTTTGAAGAACCACCGAAATAAGCAGCTTTATCTAAAGCCGATGCTGTTTATCGCTGGAAAAATGCCATGCATTTCAGCGTACGCAATTACTTGTGTATGCAGCAGAGTACTTCGTTAGGTGCTTTAGCAGCTTTTCCTGGCTGACCAGAGTTGCCCTGCCAATGGAGATCGTAATATATTTGAAAAATATTTGAGTGGTTTCATTCCCTCTTTTAGGTAGAAAATCTAGGGGTGTGGATTCAGCTTCATTCTGACTCCTACTCTAATTTGTACCAATGCTTTCAGTGCTTCAGCATTTTTGACGGCCGAACAGTCTATGCAAAAGCCGTCGCCCCTGATAAGCGATAGCTTGAAGGTGCGTGCGTCAGTTTCGATCGATGCACAGTTTAGAGCGGCGCAGTACGGCAGCGTATGAGAGCAGGCATTCGTACTTCGCGGGCGTTCTTTAAACACCGGCGAAACCCACCACGCAGGATGTTTGTTTCTAGATGACTAATACCGTTGCATTATACCACGTACAGCCGTGAGCAAAAGTGTACGGACCATGCTCTCGCGACTAGACGGTGAAGAAAGCCATTTGGGCTCGCGCTTCCGTGGTCCGTATACTTTTGCTCACGGATGTACCTCATCAAAGTATTACTTTTAGCTTATAGTCTATTTAAAGGACCCCTATACCACCGCCGATTTTCTTTTTAACATTTCAAGCCAACGAACGTAGCAGAGCGAAGAAAAAAGCGAAACTAGCGAGGTCCGCCTTTCGATCGTAAAACGCGTGTAACTCCTCTATCACGGCACCATTTCGAAAAATGCTCGTGGCTACCTGTTCGCTGTAGACTCCTGCACGACTGGAACACCATAACTAAATTTCGACCTCTGGGTGGTTTACAACTTAAAATAGATTTACACTGGTGGCGAAGGCAATCAAGATGGCGGTTGTCTGCCCACCCGATCCATGGCGTCTTCCTCCTCCTCTTCCCTTCAGCCACGCTGGGGCGCTTGTTGCGTATCGCTTTTCAATGTGGTCATATTTATTATTGTTTTACAGAGTGAAATCGAAATTACGAAAGTGATCTTTGCCGTGGCCCATTGTCCGAAATCCGCCGCCTCGCTGATCCATTACTCAATACCTGTATGTCACGAGTCCTTAATTTAAATTCGGATGTTTTATTAATATGTGTGGCTTCTGTGGCATTGTTTCTAAGGCGAAGTTCAAGTGTTTCAGCCTAGTGTAAGCGCAAACCGTGCTGCCGGCTGATCAATGCAAAGGGGACTCTCGATCTCTCATGTCTAAAATTTAAGAGTCTTCGTTCTCAGGTTTGCCGTACTTTGTTAGACATTGCGGCAGAGTGTATATTTAGCTGATGTATGTCTTTGGCAATTGAAATGGTACAGTACAGGTGAGATTTCAGAGGCATGACCTTCGTTTTTGCGCCCCCTGCTCGCAGCGTGCCCCGTTGTGTCGCTGTCCATCTGGGCGAACGGGCAGCGGCCAGCAGCGCTGGTATCCCTGCCTCTTCAGCGTCTCCAGGAGCGGCAGAAGCACGCGACTGCTGCAACCGGCGCCGGTCGTTTTCGAGCAGCGCTTTACGGTGTGCAGCACGCGCTCCGGCATGTGTGCTGACCGCATCTGCCGCGTCGGCTAACACAAGCATTGCAGTCCGTAGCATCGGGTGTAAAGACTGTGCCTCGATCACCAGCCGGTGATCGAGGCACAGTCTTCGGTCGCAAAGTGGGGCGAACATACGGCAATCGTATTTCGTTAGCATAAAAACATGTTTAGTTTTATTTATTTCATGTGCGCGTTTTAAATAAAAAGATATGATTTGCGAAAACTGTCTCACAGTCTGCTTTCCTTGCTGTCGCTATGAGCTGAGAAGAGGTGAAATATCCTTGAACAGGGCGTTCCGTTGGAGCCAATGTTTCGACATGTGCTCTTCTCTGTTTTAAGACAGCAACTGGCTGCCTTAGTGCGTGTATAGTGTTGCGTTTCGTACATTCTGTCCGATCACAAAAGTGGAGGTGGAGAGGGAAAATGCGTAAACAGGAAAGCCTACACACATAGGAGGGGGAATTGAGATGACCTAGCGAGCCCCATTGTGTAGGTGAAACGGAAACACATAAATAACAAAGACAAATGGAGTAGGGGTGAGGGGCTAGAGCACTGCACGGGCTCGGGCCTACCCGGAAACCTGGGCCCGGCCCGGACCGTGGGTTGGGCCGAGCCGAGTAAAGTAGTTTTCACGGCAGGCGCGGGCCGGGCTCGGGCCTGACGCTCCGGGCTTAGGGCCGGGCCCGGGTTTGAGGTGGCGGGATCGGGTCGGGCCGGGCTTGGGCTTTGTTCGATTCTTAAATGGACACTATAGTTCAGCACTAAATTGGTTTAGACTGATAACGTGTACTCTGAGAACTCCAATGTCATAAGCCGTCATAAGTTTATTATCAGACGAGAAAATGAAGGTCAATATTCAATTTCTTAATTTTCGCGCCGAAACTCCGAGCGTGACGTCACGGATTTCAAACTGTATTTGTCGTATTTAGGGGACATTGGCTCTACAAAATTTCCTGACACTCGGTATGTTAAGTCTATGGCCCCCTCAGAGGTCAATGTACTTCACGTTTAGTGATTAGGAAGTAGGTAGGACTCATTAGACGCCGTCAGAATCTAACATGTCACGGCGTCTGCTGCGCGAGAATTTCAAGGGGGCGTCGCCACCCGTATCTTTCTTTTTGCGCGTTTTCTCACTTACTAGGAGTCTTGTCCCGGGGAACATGGTGATTTATGAATTTCAAAATAGTAATTCACTGATAATAAAAAAATAGCTTTTCTTTCTTTTTCTTTCTATTGCCCCTTGAAGTTTGTTCCACATACGTTGTGCATACATATAGGTTTCACATTTTCTCTCGAAAAAACGCTTTTTCTCTCTCGAAAGAACTGCACTTGTTAAGTTGATACTGCTGCCACTGAGCACCCTGGATAAAATAAAGACAGTGACTATCTTTTATTTTTCCGCCAGAGTCCTCCAGCGAGAGCAGGCGATGAGGTCTGCGCGTCCATTTGATGCCGCTATTGTGTCGTTATCGAAGTTTCTCTTGCGTGGTGCTTCGTTACGAAGTCTGAAGAATGCAAGAATGGGGCTGCTTTGCGTCTCGCGGATTTCACACACCAGCGATTGCAAAGATCTCGTGGATGTATGTTTGAGTACTCAGGATATTCTAATCAAGAAATGCAGGGTGCTGTGAAGAAAGAAAACGAGGACCTCGCTACAATTTGGACTCAAATAGGGAATTCAATCAATGAGCTCCCTGTTCATGTTACGATGAGTCTTTCCACCGTGTTCCAACTCGCAACCTTGAGAAAACAAACATAGTTGTGCAGTTAAAAATCCAGAGCTAAACGTGCCGCCGCGCTGAAAAGAGCAAGGAAAACTAGAGTCACAAAGGGAGGCTTGAGACTAGAAACCACTTGCGCCTTTTTCGTGAGGGAACATTTGTGTCAAGCGCTAAAGAGGCTGTTTGGCATGGCACTGAAACGCAAATAAGAAGATAAACGGAAATCTGTGTGGACCAGCAACTGCCTTAGGTATATTTAATCATTTAATGTGTTTAGGAGCACATGCATGCAATGGAAAACGATACCTCCGACGCTGTGCATATATCGAAAGAGCGTGCTCGTGCTGCGATTACGTCTGATATTTCTTGCGCTACTGGAGACACTCGCCATGACGCGCCACAGAGTATGACGATTTCATCTGACCGCATCGTTTTCAGTTTCAACAGACCTCCAGCATTCCGTTCTGCACGTCAGTGCTTGATGACCTGCCAGTAAACAAGAAACTATTACCAATTTTTAAACTCTATTCTGTTTCAACTTCTACATTATTACGCAAACGGAAATATGCTATCATGACAGCAGTTCTCCGCTACACCTTGATAAGGTTATGCTGATCACGCTTTAAATGGAGCTGATGGGCGAGGAGGGGAGCACTCTATGTCGCATGAGCAATAAAATGCGAGCCGACGAGATCGCCGAGGCGCAGAGAATGGCACAGCTCGAGAGGCTGTCGGGCACCAGAACGGGAAGACGCATTCTGGACCAGCTCGGGATTCGATATCACGAGGCGCGGGGACTGAAGGAAGCATTGCTACCAGAAGTCAGGGACGCCATACTGACAGAAAACATCCCCAGGAACATGCACCCCGTGCACGACTTGCAACGCCGAAAACGCAGAGCGGTAGCGATCCTGAAGCAACACGGAAGATGAGAGGGCGTCCTCTTTGTCGATGCGGCCAGGTATCCATGGCACTCCGGCGACGGCGACGGGGAACAACCACAGCCACTGCCGCTCCAACAGAACGTGCGAGACGAACTGGGGGCGCCACGACCACCACCGCTACTACTGCTACGACAACAACGGCAACAGCGCCAGCGGCAACATCAACGACAAAGCCGGCCAACAGCGGCGGTACCTGCTTTCTCCATGGCGGTCGTGGATACGAAGGAAAAGGTCCGGGTCACGGCATCGGCGAGGCTGCGGTCGGCCGAAGCTGCGGAAGAGATGGCCATAGCCCTCGCGGTACTCCATGGAGGTGCGGAAGACACGCTGATTATCAGTGACTCAAAATAAGCGATTCGCAACTACACCGAAGGCTGGGTGTCCGAGTAGGTGGCTCGCATGCTCATGCCAGGGCTGGGGACTTCAGGTCAGGCACGATTACGGACAAAGCCCTCAAGTGGTTCCCCGCGCACATGGGAGACATTGCAGCTATCTACACCAGCAGCCGTAAAAGCAACAGCAGCAATGCCAACGGCCAAAGGCCCACCGGCACCCTGCCCAACCACAATAAGCGCGCCCACCTCGTCGCGAGGCAACTTACCCGCCGCGACGCGGTCAGCCAGGGAGCAGGCGCCGCCATTGTTGTGAGGGACTCCGGTGGAGGAACGGCGGTGGAGGCCACTGGCTCCGGCGCCGCCGCTATTGACACCACCACCACCTCCGTTGTTGCGGCAACCGAAGTCGCGGCGCAAGGAGCAAGGGACCAGGTGTACGCCGACTGCTATGCCGAGGAGTTCCCGGCCACGTACCACGAGGTGCTTGCGCACTATCGGAAGTACCGAAAGAAATATCCGGAACCCCACGTGCGTCTGGGCAGGTCGCAGGCGGTGGACCTGAGGCGGCTGCAGACGGGTACTTTCACTAACCTCTACCCCCTGCACCGCCTGTGGCCCGCGCTGCACCCGTCGCCTGGCTGCCCGTGGTGCGAGCACGGACGGGCCGATATGGCCCATGTACTTTGGGAATGCGCAAGAAACGAAGATAGGCTACGAGGAAGGACGAGGACAACTGAAGGACCCTCTGAAGCGGGGCCCCTTGCTGAGCGATGGCGAACCGCCCTTCCCAGCGAGGCCCCCGAAGACCAGGAGTGGGCCGTCCAGCGGGCCAGGGCCGTCGCCGAGGACTCTGAAAGATGGCACAACTTCAAAGCGCTAAAAAACAGGGACAGACGAAAAAGAGTGGACACGACGAGCGCTAACTTGAAACTGAAATTTATTACAAGAAGGATTGGAAAAAGGTAAACCCTATTAGATGGCGCACGTGCGTGCACACTTGCGCAGACTGCTCACAAAAGCCCAAGAAAAACACCACAAAATCACTTTGGTATGACGCCAGATTTCTGCAGTAGATTATACTCGCATTCCAACAGACTCAGTGAAGGCTGGCTGACACACGCGTCGCCCTTCTCTTTAATCAGATAGGCTTCGACTATCTCCCTTGTTAATTTATTATCGTGTCTGAAAATTACTGAAGTGTCAGATAAACCAGGTTCACATCCGCAATCGCGGCAATGCATCGCAAGGTGCGAATAGGCCGTTCCTTTGAGGGAGCTGTGGTGCTCTCTAAGCCTTACATTCAGGCATCGGCCCGACTGTCCAACATAGCACCGTCCACACGCGAAAGGAATGTGGTACACAGCCCCCTGTTTACAGGGCACAAACTGCAAGCCATGTTTCACCTTGCATCGATTACTTTTGGCACGCTCCTTAGTGCCAAGGCGCTTCTGCAAAGCAGGACATATACCACTTAGCTTGTTCTTTGCAGAACAAGCTAAGTGCTAGTTAGCGCTCGTCGTGTCCACTCTTTTTCGTCTGTCCCTGTTTTTCAGCGCTTTGAAGTTGTGCCATGATGTCTGACAAACTCGCCCAAGCTTCCGTGCTTCTAAGCCTTGAAAGATGTTCCTCGAATGGTGGATCCCTGGCAGCCTAGCCCCGGGCACAATAGCAACCGTTGGGCAAATAAAGTTTATTCAAATCAACTCAACTCAATCAGAGTTTTATAAAACAACACACGACTATGAAATTTTAGCACTTAAACATTTTATCCGATATATCTTCGGCCGTAAATAGCCCACCAAATGTTTTTTTTTTGGGGGGGGGGGGGCTTTATGAATTTCTTTGATAATTTGCTGGAATATGTCGCCGCTAATGATCTTCGAGTTATGTGTGCGGGAGACACTAAAATAAATTTTGTTCAAAATACTGCTGTCATGCTGGATTTTATATTACTTAACTGTGCTGGATTTGCACACCTAATTAGCATACAGACTCAAGTTAGGATGTCTTCGGCTACATGTATGTACAGTCTACTTATGTTGATGATGATATATGGTGATTAAGGGCACAAGGTCTATTAATGGCGAAGGCCCGCCGAAACAACAGTTACAGACTGATCAACGATAGTGCACCGTTGCTCTATAGCGGCCTAATATCCTGCGCATTAAAAGTGCATAAAGTTTATATATTTAACAATATCATGACAGTGAAGTGAAACGTGTTAAATCAGTTAAAACGGTTCCATGGGTGAAATAAAGTAAAAGGTGACACAATAAGATCGACCCCTTAGTGTTTGAAAACAATAATAAGACCCTTGCAAGCAAGGGCCCCCAGGGTAATGCGTTGAAAATGTCATTTTCCGGTAGCATTATCCCCTTTAGGAGGATTTGCAAATTACATAAGTTGTGGCGGCGTCCTTTAGGAAGTTTAAAACACACTGATGCTCAAAGCGTGGTTCTTGGCTTAAAAGCTTTGCATGATGGAATGGAATATTCTCACAGTATATTTTAAAGAAGTGCTATTTTTCCGGCTCTATCTCAAGACACTGTAGTAGGACGTCAAGCATGGTCAGTGCCTCCCCACATCGACTACAGTTCGGAGGTTCACTTCTAGACAAGAGCTGGTTGTGCGTGCCACAAGTGTGTGCTCTTCTCTGTCTCGAGTATAAGACATCACTTCACCTAGATTGCGCAGTGGACGTCCAGTTGCCTGTTATTCGCTTAATTAAATGAACCTTGTTGTCAGTCTGGGCATCCCGCAAGTGCTCCCAATGCAATATAAACATTTTATGTAAAATGACCCTTCATGTCCTTTAACTACAGGGACAGCTATGGATGCTTTCCAAATGTATGCGCGGACGGATGCGTCCAAATAGTCGGCTACTACATTGCCTTCGATGTCCTGTTGTCTTGGCACCCAGCATATGAGGACCTGCTGCTTGTAAACGTAAATGATGCGCGAAATGCAAAACAAAAAACGCTACAATCGAAGGTTTTTTTGTGCTTTTTGAGAGATTATAAGGCTTTTACCGCACTATAGAGACTGCGTATGTAATTGCCTTAGCTATATTTAATAATATAATGTGTTTAGGAGCTGCAAATATCACGTAACCTTCGGCTATAAAGATGCTTGTCCAAGGGTGCAAACCTCCGGCATCGATAAAGGATGGGCCGCCCGCTGCTTTGGATTCGCCATCATAAGACTTAGATGCATCTGTAAAAATTCAGGACGATAATGTTTGTGCTGTAGCTCTGGAAAGAACATATGGATATGTGCAACAGGAGCGCGTTTCGTAACACCTACAAAAGACAGATTATACCTAAGAGCTTGTGTTGCATTTTTACATGTAAATGCAGGCCTTGCCGGTCAATGTTGCGCTAGCGATACCTAGTAGCTGTAGGACCGAGTAGAGAGGTAGGAGAGGAGGCGCGGCTGGTGTTAGTGTTGCCATGACGACGCATACCATGTGCGCCGCCATTCAGCAGTTTGAGTTTCTGAATCCCAGCCGCCAGGATATTAACTAAAGGGACGTTTGGCGCTGCCAGCGTTGACGTCATGAATTAAGGCGTCCTATGGGAGGTATACGCAGGAACCTCCCCCTGGTACAGGCCCGTTCTTCTAGAAAATTGGACGCAGGTTCCTTTTTGGCGATTGAGCCTGAATCCTTTGCCGTGCAACCATTTTGACTACCTGTTCACACAAAGCTGAACCTGTCGTTCACAAATCGCTAGAGTAGACGATTTGAATGTCATCTTGATATTGCCACGCGCGTTTCTTATTATCCCTTTTGCTGTATTAGGTTTTCGCCCACCAAGGCTGTCAGCAATGCTCAGCGCAAACCACGCCTCATTGTTCGAGAAGCTTCGCGATTATTGTAGATCATTTTGTCAAGATTGCGCGCAAGACGCGAACACTCGAGCTTATTCTATAGATTGCACGACAACCAGCGATAACGCTGGAATATTCTACGGCACATGCATAAATGCCGACGCGCTTCACCGCTTGTCAGTTGATCGACGGTCGACGCTCTGTTCGCCGCTATCAGTGTATTGCTGTAGTTTGACTTTCAGTTTCTCGGCCACAAGTTCGGCCAAATAAAGTTTCATCTCGGACGTGCTGACTGCTGCCTTCGTCGACGTTGAGAGCACGTGAAAATATGATCAACATATGTATAATAAAACATAGTTCGTGGGATGCAAAGACTTAAGTTTTAAATGCGAATGCATTTCTTAGTCGGGGGTTGTCGTGCGTCCCTGGTCGGCGTGCGCACAGATCTCTCCGCGCGCGCTCCTCCTCGCCCCTAGCAACAGCTGCGCCGTGCCTAGCAACCGGAGCAGGTGGTGAGCAGCGGAGGGTAATGGGGAGGAGGAGCGCGAGGGCGTGTGATGGCGCTCGCATCGCGGAGGGTAAGGGAGAGGAGGAGTGTACCCGGTGAGGGCGCTCGTATCGCGATGCGAGCTCCGCGATGCGAGTACGGGAACTGATATCGCACGCCGTTGCCACGTCTCCCGTTCGAGACGCGCCACCGTACAAGGACTTGTACACCCTTGCCTACAGCGGAGATGGAGTCTTTGTGGTGACCGTGTACCTCGCGCCCAACCTCGCTCGGGATGCCGTTGCCGCGAAGCTAGACGCGGCTATGGAAAGTGTGCGTGTGCGCTCCCTCTGATCCCGTTGTCTTGGTCGGCGACTTCAACGTCGACGTGCGCAAGAAGAGTGGCGAGTGGCTGCTGGAGTACATGCACACCAAGCACTCTATGCATTGTCTCTCTGCCGCCTCCGACAACACGTACCCCACTACCATTCACAGGAGTTGCATTGATCTGGTCTTTACGCGAAACTGTGGCGCGCGTATGCTTCTCAAAGACCTTTTGACCGTGCACTTCAGCGACAACAAAGCGGTGATTGTGACCGTCAGGTACAACGATAAAACGAACAGGTGCTGACGTAGGAATAAATAATGCTACGTGCACACTCTCGTCTCTCTTCATTAATTAATCGCACACTCAGCGGGTGCACCCAAATGCATCCGCATTTCCTCACGATCTCCTTCGTGGAGGTGCGGCTTTTTTTTTTAGACTATTCTTCTCTGTGGTTTTTCTATTCCGGGTGTATCAACAAATGTGTCTAAAGCCCTAAAAAATCTGCGAAATGCGATATTTGTTCGATGCCTTCATAATTGTCAATATAGGCTTGTACCCCGTTTCACTGCAATATTACTGCTCGTACTGTGACACATGTACAAAGGACGCGTATGAGTTGAGTTGAAAGAACTTTATTTGTCCAACGGTTGTAATTGTGCCTGGGGCTAGGCTGCCAGGGATCCACCATTCGATGAGCGTCTTCCGAGGTCCTCGGCGGCGGCCCTGCGCCGCTGGACGGCCCACTCCTGGTCTTCGGGGGCCTCGTTGAGATGGGCGGTTTGCCATCGCTCAGCAAGGCGCCCCGCTTCAGAGGGTCCTTGGGTTGTCCTCGTCATTCCTCGTAGCCTATCTTCATTTCTCGCGCATTCCCAAAGTACAAGGGACATATCGGCCCGTCCGTGCTCGCACCACGCGCAGCCAGGCGACGCGTGCAGCGCGGGCCACAGGCGCTGCAGGTGGTAGGGGTTTGCGAAAGTTCCCGTCTGCAGCCGCCTCAGGTCCACCGCCTGCGACCTGCACAGACGCACATGGGGTTCCGGATATTTCTTTCGGTACTTCCTATAGTGCGCAATCACCTCGTGGTACGTGGCCGGGAACTCTTCGGCATAACAGTCTGCGTACCTCTGGTTCCTTGCTCCTTCCGCCACGACTTCGGTTGCCGCAACAACGAAGGTGGTGGTGGTGTCAATAGAGGCGAGGCCGGAAGCGGTATGTTTGTGAAGCATTAAAGTTAATTTCAGTGTAGTTGCAAGCATTGGATGGCTCTGTGGTAGAACATCTGCTTGCCACGCAGCCGGCCTGGGTTTGATTCCCACTTGAACCTAACATTTTTAAATGCGAAGCATTTCTTAGCGAACCTATGGCACTTTGAGCGTTTCTATCTATCTATCTATCTATCTATCTAGCCGCCTACGTCTGGGTGCTCTCATGATTGCCTCCTTAAGTTGGTGTAGACCAAGATTTGCATGAGAGGGTAAGAGGATTTGACGAATATGATTGCCGGGTCATGACATGAATAACGTTAAAATCCTGTCGCGTACGTTGTCAAACCCTTTCCACTAGACACGTGTGGCACATACCCGTTTACCACGGGCCGCGGTGTACGGGTATGCGCCACAGGTCATTGACAGTTTATATCTACGCAGGAACGGCGAGAACAGACGTTGGTAACTTAAATGCTAGAGCGTTAAGGAAAACCAACATCGGCAACGTTGACTCAGCGAATGGAAATAATAAAAATTAGGATCCCAGCAGGAATCGAACCCAAGCATTCTGCGTGGCAATCAGGAACATAAGGCAAAACATAGTGCACGTAATGTACGCATTTTTGTACTTATTACGACATTTGTTGCTCATCCTATAGGGTGTGATAAAATTGCGTTATTGTGACCCTTGAATGAAACTGAAATCTCAATATCTTGGCGTGACCAGGCGTCATTTCTTCTCGTTAGAACTAAAGCACACATGCAATGCGATCTTAAGTACCCTGCAGATGTGCGAAGCAAATACGCAACGCTGGAAACGTGAGGCGCACGCTGCTGCCTACTTTGCTTACGCTGTGTAAGATGACACAAACGCCGAATAAAAGCTCCAAGAATAAGGTTTGCTGGTAAAACCAAGGCGAATTGAACGGCGGTACACTTAAACACCGCTGTTTAGTCACGGGTCGATATTAGTTTAGCTAGCGCTGGCTTCAAGCGCACTCGCCAAGGGCTTGCCGGCTCGCCGTAGCGCGAGTCGTTAGCGATCAAGGGCCTTAGAAAAATATTTTGAGGTCAAATTTCGCGCTAGTGCAAACAAAATGACGTCACTTTTTAACTGGGTATTGCGTCACACCCGCTTTATTTTTTGTTCCACCGGAAATGTTCCCTCCTCACACAGATGGCGCTAAGCCCCATGAGCAGCTGATGAGCAGCCATTTTCTGCACGTATGGGCTTCTATGGAAGCTTCACTGCCAAGAAGATGGGGTATTCCGCTGCGTCATCACTCCCGCATGTAAGCAATAGCTAAAAGTGATAAGTTTGACTGCGATAAAAGCCGTTTGAAATTCTTGGAGAAAAGCCTTTAGTCTCATTAGTTTCTGTTGCAGAGCCACTATATCGGATACATTCAATAGCTCCCTTTGAAACGTTTACCTTATTCCCTGGAGTACAATAAAGATGCGATTAAACTTTTATATTGTGATGGAGGCGAGATATGTATTTAATAGATATTTATGCCAGTGAATCGGCAGCCAATACAATATGGCTGATGAGCACCACGCGCAAGCGCTTCACGTTTTCTCGTCTTCTTTATCTTCGGAGAGCCCATGTCGCACCGTAACATCACTGTCCCGCAGCGGAAGCACCGTCGCGGCGCTTGTTATGGCGATGAAGAGCTAGCAGAGCAATACGGTTTCAGTCGGGAAACGTGCACAACATCCGTCTGGAGTGAGGAGGTCGAAGAGGCTGTGCCCAGGGGTGCGATCTCATAGTTCACGTCACTGAGTTGGCGGAGTACTTTATAGGGGCCATTGTAACGGCAGAGAAGCTTCTCTGATAAGCCGACCTGGCGGCATGGTAACCAGAGGAGTACCAGAGATTCCGGTGTGAAGTGAACGCTTCGATGTCGGCTATCGTAACGATCTTTTTGGTGTTCTTGCGACAAAGACAGTCGGTCACGGGCGAGCTGACGAGCTGCATGGGCTCGAACAAGGACGTCGCCGGCGTATGCAGTAGACAAGGGTCTGGGCGGAGGAAGCAGAGTGTCGAATGGTAACGCTGGATGTCGGCCAAATAGCAAATAGAACGGGGAATAACCAGTTGTGTCATGTCGTGAAGAGTTATAAGCAAAGGTGACAAATGGGAGTGCGTTGTCCCAGTCGCGGTGATCTGACGAAACGTACATGGAGAGCATCTGAGTAAGCGTGCGGTTGAGACGCTCGGTCAATCCGTTCGTCTGTGGATGATAAGCTGTCGTGAGCTTGTGCTGTGTGGAGCAGGCACGGAGGATGTCATCCACGACACGTGACAGGAAGTACCGCCCTCGATCAGTAAGTAGCTGCCGAGGGGCGCCATGATGTAGAATGACGTCTAACAACAGAAAATCAGCGACGTCGGTGGCGCAACTTGTAGGTAGTGCTCGAGTGATGGCAAAGCGTGTGGCGTAATCGGTGGCGACAGCAACCCATTTATTGCCCGAGGTAGACGTGGGAAAAGGGCCTAGTAGGCCAAGTCCAACACGGAAGAATGGCTCCGTAGGTATGTCAATGGGGTGTAGGTGGCCAGAAGGCAGCACAGAGGGGCGCTTTCGGCGTTGGCAGTGGTCACAAGAAGCGACGTAGCGAACCACAGTGCGGTACATGCCGGGCCAGAAAAAGCGACGTCGCACGCGGTCGTATGTACGAGAGACACCAAGGTGGCCGGCTGTCGGTACATCGTGGAGTTGTTGCAGAACACTGTCGCGTAGATGGCGAGGTAACACAAGAAGTAGTTCCGGGCCATCGGCGCTGAAGCTACGACGGTACAAAATGTTGTCGTGCAGTTCGAACAGGCGAACAGAAGGGTCTGGTGATGGGGAAGTTAGACGGTCGATGATGGCCAGTAACGATGGGTCCCGTCGCTGTTCGGTGGCGATGTCAACCAAAGCGCGGATGGAGAGCACGCAGGGGTCCGAGTCAAGGTCAGTTAGGTCGGGCGCTTCAACCGGATGACGGGACAAACAGTCTGCGTCTGTGTGCAGTCGCCCCGACTTGTAATGAACCACAAACGAATATTCCTGGAGACGGAGTGCCCAGCGACCGAGACGTCCCGACGGGTCCTTCAGTGATGAGAGCCAGCAGAGAGCGTGATGGTCCGTGACCACGGAAAAAGTTCGGCCATACAGGTAGGGCCTGAATTTGGTCACGGCCCACACTAAAGCCAGGCATTCACGCTCAGTGATGGAGAACTTCCGTTCGGCGGGCGAAAGAAGACGGCTGGCGTAAGCAATTACTCTATCCTTGCCGTGCTGTCGTTGGCCGAGGACCGCCCCGATTCCATGGCCACTGGCATCGGTCCGAAGCTCTGTATGCGACGCAGGGTCGAAATGGGCCAGTATTGGCGGTGTAGTCAGCAGATGGATAAGGGCAGAAAAAGAGTTTGCTTGCTCGGCGCCCCACGTGAAGGGAACGTCCTTTTTAAAAGATCAGTAATTGGGCAAGCGATGTCAGCGAAGTTGCGGACAAAGCGACGAAAATAGGAACATAATCCTACGAAACTGCGGACGTCCTTGGTTGAGCATGGCATAGGGAATTCTTGCACTGCTCGCACTTTGTCGGGGTCCGGTTGGACACCAGCAGCACTCACCAGGTGACCGAGTATGGTGATTTCGCGCTGTCCGAAACGGCACTTTGCCGAATTCAGCTGGAGAGCGGCTCGTCGGAAAACATCCAGAACGGCAGACAGACGTGTGAGGTGGCTGTCAAACGTAGTCGAATAGACGATAACATCGTCTAAGTAACATAAACAGATGGACCACTTATATCCTCGGAGCAGAGAGTCCATCATGCGTTCGAAAGTTGCCGGGGCATTGCAAAGTCCAAACGGCATGACCTTGAACTGGTAGAGACCATCGGGCGTAACGAAGGCGGTTTTTTCGCGGTCCATGGGGTCGACGGAAATTTGCCAATAGCCGGACCGAAGGTCGATAGGTGAAAAGTATTGGGCGCCATGGAGGCAGTCGAGGGCGTCATCGATCCGAGGCAAAGGGTAGACGTCTTTATGAGTGACCTTGTTTAAATTGCGATAATCAACACAAAAGCGCCAGCTCCCATCCTTCTTTTTGACGAGCACGACTGGGGAGGCCCACGGGCTGGACGACGGCTCTATGACGTCTTTAGTAATCATTTTGTCGACTTCGCGCTGAATTACTTGACGTTCCTGTTGAGATACGCGATATGGACGCCGGCGTATAGGAATGGCGTCAGCAGTGTTGATCCGGTGAGTAACGACAGATGTTTGGCCCAGAGGGCGGTCGTCGATGTCAAAAATCTCACGATAGGACGCAAGCAGATGATGGAGATCTGTAGCTTGCGCTGGAGTTAGATCGGGAGCGATCATCTTGTCAATGTCGTCAACAGGCAGCGTGGAATTAGCATCACGAGAAGATGACACAACATCGGCGTCCAGAGCGGCAATCTGGCAATTGTCAAGCGGCGAGATGGTGGCCAAAGACAAGCCTTGTGGAATAACTTGAGTCATCAGGCTGATGTTGAGAAGAGGGATGACCACTGTATTATCAACCACAGAAACAATAGTGTGAGCAAGAGCGACGTCTCGGGCCATCAGTACGTCAAGAATAGGAGATACGAGGTAGTCACCATCGGGCACATCGCGTGAAGATGACAAGGCGCCGTACGTAGCAGCTTGTGGTGGCAAGCGGGCGTGATGGCGAGAGCGTAAGCGCGGAGGGAGGTCGGCTGGCAAATCGGCAAGCTGTGGCAACTCGAGTTGAACAGAACCTGTCGCACAATCAATGAGTGCAGAATGACTTGACAGAAAATCCAAGCCAAGGATGAGGTCGTGGGGGCACTGCTCAATGACGGCAAATTGAACTGATGTAGGATGACCGGCTATACAAATACGGTCGGTGCACATCCCTTGAACGGCAGGAGTGCCTCCATCGGCGACGCGGAGTGTGCTGGAAGCGGCAGGCGTGAGGACTTTATGCAGGCGGCGGCGAAGGTTTGCGCTCATTACGGAAATGTGAGCTCCAGTGTCGATAAGGGCTGAAATAGGCACACCATCAACGTCAACGTCTAGTAAACTTCGTCTCGTCAAAAGCGTCAAGAGAGGATTTGTGGAGGAAGTCGACAATGCAGCGTCACCTCCGGGCGCTGCACTGTTTAGTTTTCCGGATAGGCAGGAGCAGGATTAAACGGGGATGACGGCCGGCGATTCTGGGGCGAGCGAGACGACTGGCGACGGTGAGGAGGCGAGCGCGACTGATGACCATGCGGCGACGGTGAGCGGCTGCCGAACCGTGGGTAGACGTAGGGGGAAGAAAACTGGGTCGGAGGTGTGAAGCGGGTGCTGTCCTGTCGGCGGTATGGGGCAGACGACGTCCGAGGTGGGGAGGACCAGCGAGTATCGCAGTAACGGGCTACATGGCCAATACGATGACAGTGAAAACAAATTGGTCGATTGTCGGCAGTCCTCCAAGCAGCAGGGTCGCGAGAGCGGGCCGGAAACCGCTGCTCGGGATAGGACGAGGGTGGACGCCATGAAGTTTGCTGTGGGCTGGTCACAGTGCACACAGAGTGAATGCCTATGCTAGCGAGTTCCTGACGGACGATGGCTTGGACCATGGGCGCAGTGATCGGTGTTGTATCACCGGCACCGGTGTAAGCTGGAGCAGGGGCCATGGCTTCAAGTTCGCGGCGTACGATTCGAGTGACGTGGTCTGGGGAAACTGGAGCTTGCGGTTGCGTTCTCATGCGATCTTCGCAAGACGACGTTGCAGCCGTGTTGGGAAGTCGGGCAAACACGCTGTCAATGCGCCGGCTCTTAGCTTGCTCAAAGCGCCGGCACTCCTTTATAATGGCGTCCACTGTGGAGTAATTCTTGCATATTAGAAGATTGAAGGCGTCGTCAGCAATCCCCTTAAGAATATGCCCAACTTTGTCGGCCTCCGGCATCTCGGCATTGGCTTTGCGACACAATGAGATCACATCTTCTATGTACGAGACGTACGATTCTGTGGATGTCTGCGCCCGAGATGCGAGCACTTTGTTCGCGGCCATCTTTCGTCCAACGGGCTTCCCAAACAAGTCCAACATTTTCTGTTTGCACGTTGCCCAACTCCCGAGTTCAGTCTCATGGTTCTCATACCACACTTTGGCAGTTCCCTTGAGGTAAAACATCAGGTTGGCCAGCATTAGAGTCGGGCCCCAGCGGTTGCGAGTACTCACATGTTCGTACTCTGCCAGCCAATCCTCAACGTCCACCTCATCGGGATCGCCGGATCCGCTAAACGTGCCAGGATCCCGCGGTTGTTCCAGCACGACCGTTGTTGTCGCAGGTGCAGATGCAGCCGCCGCGTCGTCTTCATCCTGCGAGACACCGGGTGCAGATGCAGACGCCGTATCTTCCGCCATAGTTGCAGAAAAGCTCCTTAAACGACGGCCGCTGCGGAGTTCCGTTGCGAGGCGTGTCGTACCCAGCACCTCCACCAACTGTGACGGAGGCGAGATGTGGATTTAATAGATATTTATGCCACTGAATCGGCAGCCAATACAATATGGCTGATGAGCACCACGCGCAAGCGCTTCACGTTTTCTCGTCTTCTTTATCTTCGGAGAGCCCATGTCGCACCGTAACAATATGATGGACGTAATGCTCGAGTATTTTTAATTACATCAATTTAAAGGTATCTGCAAGTCTTACATTTCAGGAAAGCAGAAGCAATTCTTCTGCGGTGGAAGGAGGCTTCTATTTCGCGTGCATTCACATGTCTTTGGAAGTTTCTATTACGTCGATAGGTGACGCTTGTGTCTTCAGGAAACGCTTTTCTAAAGCATTTGTTGCTTGCTAATATTCGATAATAATTACAGAGGCTACCTGAGTATTTCGTTATAAATGCTAGCGGCCGGCTGGGCTGTGATTTTGGGTCTGTCCTAGCTAGTGAACATAGTCGCACCAACTAGAACAGCCACGCCTGAATCCAATTTCGCATTGGCTCAAGATCATGTTTTCATTCAAGCAAGGCGGTGATACGGGCTAGTTGGTTTGAGTCACTTGTAATCATATTCGTAGCGCAATAAACCAGACGCAGACACAAGTAAGGAACACATACATAGGACTAGCGCCCGTACAGTGTATGTGTTCTTTACTTGTGTCTGCGTCTGGTTTTTTGTGCTACAAATGTGATTACAAGTTCAATCAACCAGTAATCTGTATCAATGTGTAAGAGTCTTTCTGTAAGTTTTACCAGATTAGCTGTTAGCGATTTGGGCGTGGTGTTTTCTCTTGTAGGTCTAGCGCCTTGCTTTTTTAATAAAGGAATTATTTTGGCAATTCTCCGATAAGGTGGAATCCATGAATTTCTAATAGAGTGTTTAACGATTGCAAGTAGGTCCTGTGGTAGAACCTTAAGTTCAATTCTTATTACCGGTGTATTAATGCCATCGGGACCTGGCGCAGAATTGGGCACTATGTTTACTACTTGCTCTAGTTCTGAAGCTGTGACCTCTTCAGAGTCGTCACTTTTATCAAGAGACTGTAAGTTGTAGGACAAGGCAGTCGTGAAGCGACATTAAAGCAGTTAGAGAGGTTTTCAAGACATAGACTGATCACTTGGCATTAAAACCACCGATTCGACGTTTATGAGTTAAAGGGCCCCTCATCAGGCCCCATAGCAAACTTTAGTTAGACGCTGGGAGTTGTTGTGTGCCGAATGAAGAGCAGTATGCCGCAAGAATTTTTCAAATCGGTTCAGTACGAGCTGAGAAAAACGATAATTTGTAGCGGCGCGAAACCATGACGCGAGGAGGCGTGTTTCAAACCCTTGCCACTCGCCCCGTGCAGCCTTCGCAAGCCAAATCCCTTCCCTGCCCTCTTCACTTGACACATACGCATGAACACGTCATGCGCATGCATGGTCACGTGCGCATGACGTGCCCGAGCCAGCCCGATCACGCGAGCGGCGTTGCACGGCCGCTACCTTTTTTTTATGTAGCGGCCGTGGGCGTTTTGTCGGCGTTCTCTGTGGTGTAACTGCCTGTTTCTGCTGGACGGGCATGAAAGTTGAGACATTTGTACGGGCACGAGAGTGGCAGTATCATGAGCCAGTGCCGCATTAACGTTTACTTGGACGCGGTAGAATAAATGAGCATAATGAGTGCTCGAACGCGCCAGAACATTACCTTCGTTTCCAGGGCTGGCGTCTGCTCGATGCGCTAACCGCGGGGACATGAACGCATGGGAAAGGGAGGCACATTAGCCCCGCATCTCGCTGCAATTCACGAAAAAAAATGAAAAAGACGCACACATTTCTTTCAAGTTTTATTAATCTATTCAAGCAACAAATTACACAAACTACACATGTCGTGTCAAATAAGTATCGCAGTGTCACGTGCTACTGTTAGCGACGTCAGAGCACAGTCGTCTACGTGGAGGAGCAGCGTCACAGCACTACCATCTGCGTAGGGCCATTTTCTCATGTACGTCATCCCCTCATTCTCTAAAGCGCGCGCCAGCGAGAGGAAGGGCAAGCAGCGTTCACCTTGAAATCTGACCCATTTCCGCGGCGCGTAGCGTTGCAAATTTTGGCAGACGTGATCGTGAACGCCCAGTGTATGCATAGCGCTCGTTAGCTCAAAATTGTCAAACCTGGTGAGGGGCCCTTTAAGGAATGACCTTTTTGGTTTTCAGGAAGTTAAAAAGTGTTTTTCTGTTGCCTGGTTTTCAAAGGAACTCGAAATGCTGGCTATAATAACAGTCCTTCGCACTGGTGACTGTTCTCCTAAACATTGCAGCCGCATATTTATAATCACTCCAATTTCCTGATCATAGGTCGTAAAGTAGTTTTCGCCCCGCGGCTTTCCTTAGTCGATAATCACGTGAACAGTCCAAGTTCCACCATGAATTAGAAGAACCTCTTTTAGAGATCTTTACGGTGAATTTAGTTTTATATAAGGAGTCTTTTACAGCACAGCTTAAATTCATGGCATTTTGTTCTGCCTTTCCATCTGTCCATATGGACAAAGCCGCACGTAGCAACGTTTTCAATATATTGAAATTTACATGAGTGATCGAGTGGCTGCTTGCTGAAGTCAACAGGCGTACAATTTGAAACAGTATAGGAAAATGGCCACTACTTGTAGCTCAGCTGAAAGTAGACCATGAGATAGGGAGGCAAGGACTATAGAAACTAACGTAAATCGCTGAAAGCGACTCCTTACAAACAAAAGTGGGTGCTTTAATACATGGTACATTATTCTTGCAAGCTCAATCCCACAAACCTTCCCACTCATATCGTTTCAGGATCCGCATGAAGTCTGATGGAAATTGAAGTCTCCCGCCAATATATTTTCGTTCCTACAAGGCGATATTACGGAGTCTAGAACAGTAAAACTTTGAACAGCTGCTGGAACATATGCATCGACTAACGAAAATGGAAGAAATCCCGGAAGAAAATATCTAAGGCTGAAATTTCACTTTCTCTAAATTAATTACTTGACATCTAATATTAAATTGACGAGCATATTTTTAGGAAATAAATAGTGCTAAGCCGCCACCCCGAAACAGTCGGTCTAAACAAAATATGCGGTAGTTTTTAAGATCAAAACACTTTTATTGTAGAAGCCAAGTTCCTGCAAAACAATTTCATTGGCGAAAGCTACGTAGTGGAGAAAGACGAAGAACAGGAGCGGGGCTCAGATGAAATCATCATCAACATTTACGGCTCGCGCACTGCCAGCGAAGCAGCGTTCTAGAAAAAAACTGTGCAGGCCATCCACAACGTCTCATCAAAGGTTTCGTTAACGGTGGTATTGACGCCGGATTGAGGACGGGATGATGCATACCTGGGATCTTGGGAATGTTCTGATCGAGTCCGGTACTTCGACAAAGAAAACGCCATTACCCTTCGCCTGCGACAGCTTGACGGCGGCAAATGACGATGGCTACGTCTCCTTCAACTCTCCCACGCAGCAAGAGCAGGAAAACAGCCTGGGCGCCTGGGGTCACCGGTGGTTCGTTCCAGCAGGCAAAGCCCCCGAAGAGACCGCCGCTCGATGCAGCGCCGCGCCCGCACTGGGCGACGCTGCCTTTATCGCTGTTCATCCCGGTCCTACCCTCTTCACCCGTCACCATCCTGCGCGCAAGTTCAGTGGATCGGATCCTAAGGGCACACCTGCTGACCATGGCCGAACCACTGAGGTTAGTGCAGTGCTTAATAGGTGCAGGCTTCCTGGTACAAGGCACAGTGCATGTACCTAATAATGTACTAGATCAAGTTACAGTTCTGATTAGTGATTGCGCGTTTACACATGCACTGAATTTCGCGTTTCGGTCTCTATAGTTTCAGTTAGCAATGATTTAACTATATATATCTGTAAGAGAACTAATAATTTACTGCGCCTAATGAGCGCTCTAATGAGATGCTACGCAAGAGTCTTCGGGAACTGTATATTTGCAGTGGCTGTGAATATAGGATTACGTATAGTATAATGTAGAACCCTCTCCTGCATTTTCATTATCGGTGTTAGTAGATCGGCTGTGATAAAATGTGTCTTGACGCTGAAGCTTTGCCCGCAGCAGTGGTATTGTGAGTATGGTGATCGGCTGCCGACCTGCCGGCCGGCCGTGGCGGTCACATTTCAATAGAGGCGAAATGCTAGCGGCCGTATACTGTGCGATGTCAGTGTACGTTAAAAACACCAGATGGTTGAAATTTCCGGAGTTCTTTGTTGATAAAGCGTGAACTTGGGCATGTTGGTATTCTATCTTAACACCTATAGCGCACAGACACATATCGTTTATGTGATGTGTATCGTTTATGTGGCACGTAAAACACTGAATGGTATGCTCTGTGGCAAAAGGGTGTTAAGAGGGTGTGTCGTTCGTCCGTTTGGGGACTAACGGGGTTTCCACAGCAACTGATTCCTTTAACCCTTCCAGGCCCAGTGACTCCAATTGGAATCATACATTTTGTAAGTCAATCAGCAAGCACCTGGTAATCATAAAGCGTTGTTCTTCTTCAAGAGCTCATATTTAGCTTCCGCTCTACATATGGTGCCAACCTGGTACGCTCAACAAAGCGAGGCTACGTGTGAATGAAAAAATTACAGAAGTGGTAGCGCTGTTCGCGCATTTCGCTGAGGCAGCTTCTTCATTCATCGTGCAGAAGTAGGGCATTTATCTTAGTTCTTTGTCGAAAATTTGAATATTGACTGTTGGGTATTATGCTCTCCCATCGAAATTATTTTTAAAGTAACAATTCAAAAAATGATCGAAATATTAAGAAATAATAATTAATTCAAAAATTAATTCGCTTGCTAATTACTACTCATTGAAAAGTGCGAGCAAAGATTTTATCATCTATTTGGACTACCATAATCATGCGCATCTCAAACTGTAAGAACCAGTTGCTTACACCGAAAAAAAATAGGGACTGAAAGGCTTAAGGACTAACGGCACCGAGTCTAATAGTTAGTCCTCATGCAGTTACTGCTACAAGCTGGCTGTTAGTCCCCACAGATCACCTCAATGGACTAAGATTTAGTCTTCACATTTACACCTTACCGGACATCTATTAGTTCCCACGGTTGCACCTCGCCGGACGAACGGTCGGTCGGCTCAAATACTCCATGCAGATGATGTTTTTATCCCCAGTTCAGGTGATCCTTTAATCGCCAGAGATAATTTTATACAGTTACTCTGCGCGAGGCTTAATACTTTTATTGCGTGGTTTTTTCCGTGGTGAGCAGTCAAATGGCGGGAATAGAACACGCCAAAAATATTTAGTCATGCGTGCGTCACTGCTTTCACAGTCAATGCGGCAACGAAAGACAAAAGTGAGATGCTGTTTCCTTCTATATACATGTGAAGTGCCTGCTTCTTTGAGTGAATTCACTGTAAAATGTCCAATACATATCGAGCCGCGTTGTCATATCTCGTAGAGTCGTTTTCGTGAAGCTGCTCTAACGGAAGCGATGGATGACTAGCATTTCATGCGCCTGCTCTCACAAGAGCCTGCTCGTTGTGGAGAACGGCTGCGCCCTGCAAAGCGCAAAAAGGTTGCAAATAGTTAGTCACACGTGACAGAGACGATGAAGATCCATGCACATTGCAAATACCTGCAAAGTGAAATAAAAACACACGGAAGAAGATAGTTACGGATGGAGGAAGAATGACACGGATGTATAAAGTTTCTGAGATGAGCTCCTGTTTGTGTGAATAATCTAGGTGATGAATGTTTTTAAAAAGATGATAGCTGATAATGTTTTTTGACCGCGGTTCCAAAGAGATGACGCATACTCAGGCTTAGGTCTCATTAGTGTTTTGTAGAGTACCAATTTTTAATGGCATGGGGCTTAAGAAAAAATTCTGCGTATGTAGCCGAGGCATCTGTTGGCATTGTTAGTGATGTATGCAATGTGCGCATGCCAAGAAAGGTTATTGGTTAGCTGAATTCCGAGATATTAGTGATCAAATGAAGCAAAACAGAAGTGCGAGCTAGTTGGTACTAATTCATTCTTGTATAACACAAGTGTTGTCCACTTTGTTGT
Organism: Rhipicephalus sanguineus; assembly: GCF_013339695.2. Classification (NCBI taxonomy): domain Eukaryota; kingdom Metazoa; phylum Arthropoda; class Arachnida; order Ixodida; family Ixodidae; genus Rhipicephalus; species Rhipicephalus sanguineus. The sequence goes on from NC_051176.1 coordinate 42,482,842, forward strand.
CCTTGTCCTTTTTGAGCTTCTGTTATACAAGAATGTTGATACTAAGTTACATAATCAAGGTTTATGGTATTGATAGCATAGCCGAAACATGTGGATGAATCAGAGCGACGCGAGAAAGACATAATTTTGCATTTAGCGGGATTTAAGAACATTACCCGGTGTGAGCACCACTTTGATATGTTATCTAGGTCTTTCTGAAGAATAAAGTTACCATGGTGATTGGGTATTTCGCAGTATAGTACACAATTGTCGGCAAATAGTTTGATGGAACAATTAATAACAGTGGGTAGGTCATCAATATTAATTAGAAATAGCAATGGGCCCAGGGCGGAGCCTTGAGGAACGCCTGACTTTACGTCACAGCGCGGGGATGCAGCAGCATTGGCAGTTACAAATTAAGTACGGTTAGTTAGGAAGCATTGTATCCAGTTCAAAGGGTTAGGGTCAATATTGTCACGGGGTCGTGACGTCGACGAAGACAGCAGTCAGTGAGCTTCTTCGATTTACCAAGTCCCGGACGCGTCCCGGACCAGTCGCCGGCGGCCCGCGGACGTCTCGGCTCAAAGGTAACTACGTCACATGGCGCCGTTATCACGTGATCTAAGAGTCCCGAGCCGCCCGACGGGCCGTCTGCGCACTCGTGCTAGAAATGCTGCGGCCGCGTCCGCTATGGCGTCTGCTACGCCGTCTGCTCCGTCTATGGCTGCAACACCAGTCACAACACCGACCCAATCCCGACCGCAACGACGGTTAGGTCGTGAATGATACCTGTTTGCGTTGGGGCATAGCTTACCAAGCAAACTACTGAAGCACGCGCGCATCCAAGACGCGCGTGGGCGTTCCGTCGCTGTTTTTTCTCGCGAGCAGCGCGGGTGTTTCACCGACATACAGAAATACGGACATGCTCGACGCGGCTCGCAACGCCGACGACAAAAAATGGGTGCGAAAACAATGCGAAACCCGGAAACGTTCGAGAAGCGGAGAGAAAAGCAAAACGAGAGCAAGAGCACGTCAAAAACTTCCCGTGTCTAATTTAAGATGGCCGCACGCGTGACGCACCGCGCCGTCGTCTGCCAGCTGCCAGAAAGGAATCGTCCGGACAGTCCCGGGCCGTCTGCAGGCCGCCAGGCACGCGAAAAACGAAGATGCATCCGAGCGGTCCCGGACCAGAGGGCGGAGCTTCCGGTTGGTCCCCGAGAAAAACGAATGCCGCGCCGGCGTCCGGGGCCGTCCGGAGCCGTCCGGGACGTGTAAATCGATGAAGCTCAGTGTGTTCAAGATGAAACTTTTTATTTGGTCGACCTTGTGGCCGGGAAATGAAAACTGAAACTACAGCAATACACGCTGTAAGTGCACTGATAGCGGCGAACAGGGCGTCGGCCGGCGATAAAACGATAAAACTGCTCAGCGGTAAGGCGTGTCGGCATTTATACATGCGGCATCGAACATTCGAACCTTATCGCTGGCGGCCGCGTTAGTTCCAGAATGAACTGAACTGTTCCCGTTTGCGCGCTCAAGCCTATAAGATGAATCTGAAATAATCTGGAAGGTTCCCAGACATTCAGGAGCGGTTTGCGCAAAACAGTGGTTACACGTGTAACAGACCAGTTGCATAATCATAGCAAAAGAAGCGCGCTTGGCAATATAAAGAGTAATAAGATGAAGAAGCAGTAAGCGATGAGACACAATGTCAAAAGCTTTAGCAAGATCTAAGAAAATACAGTCAATGATGATGATTGTATTTTGATTGACGGTTATGAGTGCATTTCTGCATGCCGATTACGAAAGCGTGGTGGTGGTGTTTGTGTGTATGTCCGTACAAACCTCCCATATAGAATTGTTGCTGAGTTTAAGGTCGTAGGTGATAGCTATGAGTGTATAATGTTAGAATGTTCGAATGTGTTATTTTCTGTTATTTATCGCCCTCCTTCTGGTTCAATAGAAAGTTTTTTGAATTTCATTGAAAAATTACTGGAGAGATCTTTAGATTCTCGCTTACAAACTGTCTTAGTAGGTGATTTTAACATCAATGTGTCACTAGATAACCCCAGCTACGTACGCCTAAATGAACTAATCGAAGCATAAGGTCGTATGAATGTAATTAGCACTCCAACAAGAATAACCGCCACGTCGGAAACAACGTTAGACCTATGCATTACAAGTTTCGATTCTACTGATGTCAAAGCAGGTGCAATTACTGCCGACATCAGCGACCATTTTCCAACATACTGCTTCCTACCAGGCAATCGTGTAATCAGAAGTAAGGATGAAACGCTTTTTAGGAGTTACTCTAGCCGCAACATTAAACTTTTTGAGAACCTTATGTCTAGAATTGACTGGAGCCCGGTAATAGAAGAAACAGATCCTAATAAATCATACAACAATTTTTTAAAACACTTGACATCTCTATATGACGAGTGCTTCCCTCTTAAGCCATGTAAGAAACACGGAAAACGCAGAAAACCATGGGTGACAGTGGAACTATACAACAGAATTAAAGTCAAAAACAACCTTTTTCAAGTTTTCCTGTCTTCCAGAGATGAAAACGATTTACGTAATTACAAAAAAATTCGTAATACACTGAACAAAGATTTGAAGATAGCCAAGACGGAATACTATATGAGTAAGTTTACCACTCCTTCAGGAGACGCGCGCCTGCTGTGGGACACAATAAATCAGCTTATCAAAAAGGAGGTGTCCAGACGAATAAAATTTGAAAAACCGGGAATGAATAAATCAGAAATTGCTGACACTTTTAATAAACACTTTTTAACAGTTGGTGAGTTTACAACAGACTGCACGGAAACGTATTGCGAGAACTATATAGCGTCAAATCACCCGTCTAGTGTATTCCTCTTTCCTACTGATCAACATGAAGTGGTAAAGCTAATCTCGTCATTAAAGGATAACTGTGCTTGCGGCCCAGATGATATTAAACCAAAACCTTTAAAGGCTATAAGTCACTTTATCGCTACACCACTAACGCATATTTATAATTTGATGCTATCTTCAGGTGTTTTTCCCGATCAAATGAAACTTGCGAAAGTAACTGCCATCCATAAAGGTGGGTCATTTGATGAGCTCAACAATTACAGACCTATATCTGTACTCTCTGTGTTCGCGAAAATGGCTGAACGAGTAATATATAAGAGGATTACGGGCTTTCTAAACGCAAACAATATAATAGCAAAAGACCAATATGGATTTTGCAAAAACAAATCTGCTGAGTCTGCTCTACTCAGCATCAAAGAATACATTCTAGACAACATTGAAAACAAAATCTATACACTAGGAATATTTCTGGATTTTAGAAAGGCATTCGACAGCATACAACACGATCTTCTTTCACGAAAACTTCCGTATTACGGCATTCGGGGTACCACAGCTGAACTAATACAAAGTTATCTTTCGTCTAGAAAACAATATGCCGTTGTAAATAATACACACTCTCAAGTTGAACACATTAAGTATGGTGGCCCCCAGGGATCGATTCTTGGACCTGTCCTATTCCTGCTGTTCATTAATGATATCGTAAATATCGAGGGACACAAGAAAATAATATTGTACGCTGATGACACAAATGTATTTTTCGCAGGTTCAAACGTATGTGAGCTATATAAAGAAGCTAACGTTTGGATGTAAAAGCTAAATTTATGGTTAAACGCAAATAAACTTCAACTGAATATTGCTAAAACAAAGTACATGTTTTTCAAGCCTAAAGGAGTAACTCATATACCATGCACTCCAATTCACTTCCAGAGCACCGAGATTCAGCGCACAAAAACGATAAAATTTCTAGGAGTTCTATTCCAAGAACAACTTTCTTGGTCTCCACACATTGACGCGATAAAAAAAAGATCTTTCCAGGAGAATCGGCATTTTAAATAGACTGAGATACTACGTCCCAACAAATGTCAAGCTACAAATTTACTACGCTCTAGTACATTCACGACTAACATACTGCTCCTTGGTGTGGCTCACAACGACCGCCACAAACCTTAATTCTCTGTTGATATTACAAAAGCGTGCTATACGTGCAATATCTAACACTCCCCTTTGCGAAAGCGCTCGACCATATTTTAAAATGTACAAAGTATTGCCTATAATTCTGTTAGACAGACATAAGCTTTGTCTAGAGATATTACACCAGTATAGACTAAATGCATCACTATTCTTGGAAACATATTATGTGAAACAAACACCATACGAGCTGAGAAAGAGCTTAATATACAAATATAGATCACGAACGAACTACGGTGAAGAATGTAGTCTTAAACAATGAATCTACTTAAAAATGTCCGCAAAGTCGTTAACAAGTGGATCCATGCAATAAAAAAAAATCTTTTTGTACATGTACGGGAGTGTGTACAAAATGACTTCGCAAAAGTGTAATTTAGAACAATGCAACATCCTTGAATGCTCGTGGTGCAAGATTTTGACGTTTCTTTGAATGATTTAGACAGCTGTTAGGAAAATAGTGAGCTTGTCTTTTATTGGTCTTACAAGCGCGATCACCGCAACAGAGGATGACGTGGCTGGCGTGTGCTGACATGCTTGTTTTTTAGGCGAAAGCGTCATTTGGCGCAATGCGCGACCTCACTGCCATAGGAAAAACGCCGCACAAAAGCGGCACACAACTTCAGTCGTCTTCGAAAGTGTGAAAGTTGCTGTATCGAAACCAAACGCACGGCTTTCCTACGTTTAGAAACCGAACGTCGAGGGGGAAATGACAATATATCGCCGAAGTGCGAGGCAACGCGAATAACAGCGAGACAGCGAGACAACATTGTGTCCTAGGCGAGTTAGCCCATACTCAACCCGCTGACGCGGCGTGAATGTGAAGAAGAAAGTGGAACGCACATCGAAATGCAAAATATATACGGAACCATTCGTGCGGCATTCGGGAACATGATCAGAAAGCTTAGGAGCATTTCGCTACGCTCAGCGATAAAACTCTGCGACATAGCTGAGCGGCGAGTAAAGCACTCGCGTTTCAATGTAAGAAGTTTCCTAGGTGCCCGGCTGGTTTGTGCACGAGCTAACAAAACATAGCATTTAAATAGATTCAAGCACACGTGTGACAATAGAGGGACTCTAGGGTACCTAAGATAGAATTTCTCTGCGAAGGGGGCAGAGGGTCTCTCGTAGATCTCATATTTTATTTTCAACATGTGCATCGAAGCCTGAATGTTAGAAGGATGTCTACAAACAGCAAAACAATGTATCCGGCAGGCTGTGAATCTACTATGGACAAAAGCATGCCGTCTCTAAGTTCTAACAGAGTGCAAATATTAGTCAAATAAATCAACCACACACCAAAACCATGCTGCTGCTTATGAAGGTTTCAAGATTTTCAATGGTGATGTCAATCCTTTATATTGCTATTGGACTCATCAGAAAATAATGACAGCCTGTTTCACAGAGAATAAGTTGTCAATTTTTTTAGAGAGAAATACCGTTCTTTCTTATTTAAGTGCTGCGTTCACGTAGCCTTCTAATAAGTGGCGTTGTTTGTCTCAATTCCAGACAACGAGCATCCATCGGGAGATGTGGCCCTGCCCCCCGCTGGGACAAAGGCAGAGGAGAGCTGGGACAAAGGTATGTGCCGTATTCCTTCTTTGGTCTTCTACATTGTCAATCTGTTCACTCGAAGAACGTGAAGAGAGCAGTTCATTCCGACACATTGAGCGAGATAAAGTTTAATAGAAGAAGGTGCTTTCACATTTAGTATGTCTATGAATTTGAATATACATTCCAATAATTACTCCTGTAACAATTATTACCAGGACACGTGTCCACACTTTTGTGTTGCTGCTCCGCGCTTTTCCGCTGCGAGGCTGCACACACGCTGAGTTGCATTGCTTATGAGCGTCTGGCAAAGTACCGTTTCCTGAATATATTTGTTTACTACTCTCCGTCACTTTCTCCATATGTGTGCATGGATGGTTTTAGTTATGCCTCTGGGCCACATTAGAGCCCAGGTAATCATCAATAGTAAAATCTTATATCGCAAATCGCACTCAGCTGTCAACAATTTATAGCAAATCCTTGAACTGGATGAAAAAAAGCCTACCGTACTGTACGAAGGTACATTTCCTACTAAGATTTTTTTACTCAGAAAACAGCAGCAAGAAACTTGTTTTCAACAATTGTTTTGTATCTCATATCTGAGTTCAAGCTGTATTGGTGCACGCGCATGCCTTGTACACTTAGAGTGCGTTATATTTTTAGGTACGTTTCGCACAGTTCGGCTTTGACAGCTGTGTCAATCATTTCGGTCGAATTTGTTCCAAGCACACATGTCACCGTGACCTCCTTTTACAAAAAAAAATATTATGGAAGCTTCGGACTAGTAGTGCCAAGAGTGAAGGAAGGGCGGAGCTAAGTGGCCTTTTTTTGTTTGTTTTATTTCTTCTTTCTTTGATCTTTTTCTTTCTCCCTCTTTCTATCTTTTCTTTCTTCCCTTTCTTTCTCTCTTTGTCGCTGCTTTTACCTCTCTCTTTGTTAGTTTCCTTTTATTTCTCTATTTCTTTGTCTTTGTGTCCCGCTCTCTGTTTTTTTCTATATTTTTCGTTTCTCTTTCTTTCTATCTCTTATCTCCCTCTCTTTATGTCTATGTTTTATGTCCTTATTCCCTTTATTTCTCTCAATTGTTCTCTTTCACTTTCTATCACTTTCTTTTTCTCTGTTTTTTTTTGTTTCTGTCTTATCTTGCCCTCTCTCTCTCTCTTTCACGTGTTTCACGTGCTCCATTTCGCCGAGCAGAGTTTTCGTTTAATGCTCGCACCTGCTGTACTCGGTAGTGACGCTTGCCCAGCTCCTATGACGATACCCCCCTTCGGTGTCTTGCGCGACGGAGCAGAATTTACCGCTAGCTTAAACAGTTTCGCTAACAAAATAACGCTCCTGCTTTGAAGAACCGCCGAAATACACAGCCATATCTAAAGCCGATGCTGTTTCTCGCTGGAAAGATGCCATGCTTTAAGCGTACGCAATAACATCGGCATGTAGCAGAGTTGCTCATTAGCTGCTTTCTAGCAGATTTTCCTGGCTGACAGGAGTTGCCCTGCCAGTGGAGATCTTAATGTATTTGAAAGATATTTCAGTAGTTTCATTTGCTGTTTCAGGTAGAAAATCTACTAGTGTAGATTCATCTCCATTCTATCTCCTACTCTAATTTGAACGAAAGCTTCCAGTGCTTCACCATTTTTCACGGCCGAACATTTCATGGAAATGTCTTCGCCCATGATAAGCGATAGCTTGACGGTGCGCGTGCCGAAGCACGGTTTAGAGCGGTGGAGTACGGCAGCGTACTAGCGCAGGCATTCATACTTCGCGGGCATTCTTTAAACACTGGCAAAACTCACCACGTAGGATGTTTGTTTCTAGATGCGTAAAACACCGTTGCATTATACCACGTGCACCCGTGAGCAGAAGCATACGGACCATGCTCTCGACAGCAGGCGGCTCGCGACTAGACGGCGAAGAAAGCGATATCGGCTCGCGCTTCCGTGGTCCGTGAACTTTTCCTCACGGGTGTGCCTCACCAAAATATTACTTGTAGCTTAAAGTCCATTTAAAGGACCCATAGGGTATCGCCGATATTCTTTTTAATATTTCAAGCAAACGTACAAGCGTAGGGAAGGAAATAGCGAAATTAGCGAGGGCCGCCTTTCGATCATAAAACGCGTGTAACTCCGCTATGACGGCCCCATTTCGAAAAATGCTCGTGGCTACCTGTTCGTTGCAGACTCCTGCACAACTGGAACACCATAAATAAATTTCGACCTCTGAGTGGTTTCGACCTCTTGTTGGTCTACCATTTAAAATAGATTTACACCGGTGGCGAAGGCAATCAAGATGGCGGTTGTCTGCCCACCCGAACCATGGCGTGTTCCTCCTCGTCTTCACTTCAGCCACGGTGGGGCGGTTGTTGCGTATCGCTTTTGAATGTGGTCATATTTACTATTGTTTTAAAGAGTGAAATCGAAATTACGAAGCTGAAGTTTGCCGCGGCCCATTGTCCGAAATTTGCCGACTTGCGGGATTTCTTACTCAATACCTGTATGTCACGAGTCGTTATTTCAAATTTGGATGTTTTATTATTATGTGTGGCATCTGTTGCATTGTTTTTCTGACCACGTTGAAGTGTTCAAGCCTAGTGTAGGCGCAAACCATGCTGCCGGCTGATCAGTGCAAAGGGGACTGTCGATCGCTGATGTCTAAAATTTAAGAGCCATCGTACTCAGGTTTTCCGTACTTTGTTAATTAAACATCGGGGCAGAGTGTATATTTAGATTATGTATGTCTTTGGCAATTGAAATGGTAGAATTTACGTGAGGTTGCACAGGCATGACCTTCGTTTTTGCGCCCCCTGCTTGCAGCGTGCCCCGTTGTGTCGCTGTCCATCTGGGCGAACGGAAAGCGGCCAGCAGCGCTTGTTGCCCTGCCTCATCAGCGTCTCACGGAGCGGCAGAAGCACTACACTCCTGAAACCGGCACCGGTTGCTTTCGAGCAGCACTTTCCGGTGTGCAGCACCCGCTCCGGCGTCTCTCCTGCCATCGTCTGCCGCGATCGCTGAAGCAAGCATCGGAGCCCGTAGCAACGGGTGTAAAGACTGCGCCTCGATCACCAGCCGGTGATCGAGGCACAGTTTTCGGTCGGAAACTGGCACAAAAATACGGCAACCATATTTCGACACCATAAAAACATGTTTACTTTTATTTATTTCATGTGCGAGTATTAAACAAAAGCATGTGATTTGCGAAACCTGTCTCACAGTCTGATTTCCTTGCTGTCGTTATTAGCTGAGAAGAGGTGAAATATCCTTGAACAGGGCGTTTCGTTGGAGCCAACGTTTCGACATGTGTTTTTGTCTGCTTTAATACAGCAACTGGCTGCCTTAGCACGTGTATGGTTAAGCTTCGTACATTCTCTCCAATCACAAAAGTGGAGGAGGAGAGGGCAAATGGGAAACCAGGAAAGCCTATAGGAAGACGGCGGAGAAAAAACATAGGAGGGGGAATTGAGATGAGCTGGCGAGCCCCATTGTGTAGGTAAAAGGGAAATATAAATAGCAAAGAAAAATGAAGGAGGGGCGAGGGGCGCTTTGCCTGTGTCCTGGTTTCCTTCTCATCGTTAGCGTAGAAGAGGGGGTATTCCGCTGTGTCATCACTCTCGCATGTAAGCAATAGCTAAAAGTGATAATTTTGACTGCGGTAAAAGCCGTTAGAAATTCTTAAGGCGTTAGAAAAGCCTTAAGTCTCACTGGTTTCTGTTGTAGAGCCATTATATCGGATATATTCAATAGCTCCCTTTGAAACATTTATCCTTATTCGCTGGAGTGCATTAAACATGCGATTAAACTTTTATATGATAGACGTAATGCTCGAGTGTCTTTATTTACAACGTCAATTTAATACTTGCAAGTCTTACATTTCAGGCCCTCAAAAGCAGTTCTTTGGCGGATGAATGACGCTTCTATTTCGAGTGCATTCAAATGTCTTTGGAAGTTTCTATTACTTCGATAGGTGACGCTTTTGTCAATTCTAGCTATATATGATTTCGCATCTAATTTACATGCTTTGTTGTAGGGCTTATTTATAGGGTCATGGGGGCAACTTACGTCAAGAAAAGTTGCCTTTGTAATGCTCAAATTGGTGAACGTACTTACCGTCCTCGCTATAGATCCTTCTTTGACGCCTCGCCTTTCCGACAAATAACCCTTGCTAGAAGAGTCACATTTGATGACTAGTGTAACCTGGCTATTGTTGGCTTCTTGAGAAATGTGCTGCACAAGCAGAGAGAGCAGCAGAACTTCGAAGGCTGCTCATACATTAGGAGCATAACTCAGGATATCCTAATCTAGCATTCCAGGGTGTTCTGAAGAAAGAAAATGAGGACCTCGCTACAATTAGCACTCAAATAGGCAATTCAGTCAATGAGCTCCCTGTTCATGTCACGATGAGCCTTTCCACCGTGTTCCAACTCGCAACTTTGAGAAAACAAACATTTTTGTTGAGTAAAAATTCAGACCTAAACGTGACGCCGCGCTGAGAAAAGTAAGGATAACTAGTATCACGACTGGAGGCTTGAGACTAGAAACCACTTGCGCCGTTTACGTGAAGAACCATCTGTGCCAAGCGCTAAAGAGGCTGCTTGGAATGACAGTGAAAAGGAAATAAGAATATAAAAGGAAATTTGTGTGACTAGCAACGGGAAAATGCATGGAATAGAAAACCATACCTTCCGAACCTGTGCATGTATCGGAAAAACGTGTGCATGTATCGGACGCGTCATGGAGTAGGACGATTTCATCTCACCGCGTCGTTTTCAATTTCAACAAATCTCCAGCATTCCGTTCTGCAATTGAATGCGAATGAATCTGTTTATCAGTTACTTTGCACTGTTGCACGCCTGTAGCCTCTCTACTGGTAGCCCATAGATTTTCTAGTAACCTCTAACAGATATTCCAAGGAGAGCTAATGAATGGAGTGGAAGTTCGCAATTTGCTCTTGAGCAATGTGCAGGATAAGTTGCCTTCGTGCCCGCATGGTTAATCACGTGCACGGCTGCCCACTCACAAATTCCGCTTCAAGGAAACTTACCCATCGAGCCAGGCGTTATATCGGAACTGGCTTCCGCAGTGAATGCCCTGTATGCATGCAAATGTCCTTGCCGGGCGAGGCACACGTGTCGTATAGAAAGCAATACCTCTTTTTCCCTACGGCGTCCTATTTGTTTCCTACGCACATCTCGGTCGCTTAGCATTTCTACTGACCGCGTAAGCCTACACATGGTACCGCAGCTACATATAAAAGATTGCAAATGAGTTTGTTGGTGTTTGTTCTTATGCCCACATTCACAGCGAAGGAACCGCTTTTCACATTACTTTGTGTCGTGACAAAACTAATGCTCCTTTGGCACTTTCGACTTGTTCCTGTGGCGAAAAATAAAGCATCATTATTAAGGCGAAAGCCTTAAATGCCTAATCGAACACGAAATTTTACCGTCGGCGTCCCGCGTCTGCCTGTTGACTTCAGTAACCAGCCATTCGATCACTCATGTAAATTTCAATACATTCTAAAAGTTGCTACGTCCGGCTTTGTCCATCTGGATATATAGAAATGAAGAACAACCTGCCGTGAATTTAAGTTATGCTATAAAAAACTTCTTAAATAAATCTAAATTTACCGTAAAGGTCAGGTCTCCAAAAGAGGTTCTAATTCTTGGTGAAACTCGGAGCATTCACGTGATTATCGACAAAGAAAAGCTGCGTGACGAAAACTACTTTACAACCATTGATCAGGAAATTGGGGCGATTATAAATATGCGGTTGCAATTATTAAGAGAACAGTCACCACTGCAAAGGACTGTTATGATAGCCAACATTCTGAGTTCCTTTCAAAACCTGGTGACAGGAAAACACTTTTTAGCTTCCTGAAAGCCAAAAAGATCATTTCTTTACTCATAAACGTCGAATCGGTGGTTTCAACGCCAAGTGAACTGTCTAGTCTTCTTGCAAAACATTTCTAAAGAGCTTGAGAGTCGCTTAACGACTGCCTTATCATACAACTTACGGTCTCCTCATCAAAGTGACGACTCTGAAGAGGCCAGAGCTTTAGAACTAGAGCAAGTAGTAAAAATATTGCCTAATTCTGCGCCAGGTCCTGATCGCATTAATACATCGGCAATAAGAATTGAACTTAAGGTTATACCACAGAACCTACTTGCAATCGTTAAACACTCTACTAGAAATTCATGGATTGCACATTGTCGGATAATTGCGAAAAAAAATTCTTCATTTAAAAAACACGGCGCTGGACCTACATTAGAAAACATCAAGTCCAAATCGCAAGCAGCTAATCTGGTAGAACTAACAGAAATACTCTTACACATTGGGATAGATAACTAGTTGAATGAAAACATGATCTTGAGTCCATACCAAATTGGATTCAGGCGTGGCTGTTCTATTTGGCGCGCCTATTTTGACTTGGCAAGCACAATACAACTTGCTCGGAATAAAAAACAATTTGCCGCGCTAGAAACACTGATATTACCACAGCTTATGACTACGTGGAAGAAGTCAAACTAATCAATTCGCTTAGAACGTAGGTTTACCACATTTCTTCGTCGCATGTGTATATCCGCTTTGAAACGACAGGGAATTTTCTTGTTCACAATCTGGTTTGTCTTCTTTAAGAGACAAGCATGCGAGAGGTCTCCGCAAGGGTCAGTATTGTCACCAGTGCTCTTTCATATTTTACTATGTACTATTCCTATACAACAGAACGTGCATGCATATGTATATGACGATGACATAGCATTTTTTGCTACAGTTGTACAAGTATATACACTGTATTACAATCTACAGATGGACGCGAATACACTGGAACGTGATTGGAGGGCATTGACTTATCCTGGATAATTAAAAAGAGCGCAATCGTTGTTTTTCCTCCTAAGGCTTCATGTTCAAATTACGTTGCTTTACGAAGAAGACATTATTTTGTAGGTTGGATAGGTTAGGTGTTCAGGGTGACTTATACTGAAAAAAAATTACACCATCTCCCGCAAGGGAACTATGTGTGGATGCGAAGCAGCGGGAGGTGGTTAGCTTGAGCGGGAGATGGTTAATTTTATTGAGAGGACGAATGAGAATGTATAAGAAGAGAGACAACGCCGTTCGACTTTGGCGTTTTGATTCGGCCCCCGAGCCCGTAGTTCAGGGTACACTTGCCGCCGTTCACGTTTCCTTTCGGCTTCGCGAGCCAGAAGTTCGGGATCGCCACGTCGCCTCTCCCTTTTCGCGGCAGCGGCCCGAGCGCTCATCGCTGCGCTGCACAGGAGAGAGAATGAGGCGCGCGCGCTCCGTCGTTTTTCATACCGCGGAACTACCGTGGCGCCCGCGGAGTATGCAGCTGTCGCGCCACCTGTCGTTCGCGCCGCTCCGTAGAGTAGAGGATTCCTAGATGAGAGAGGTGGGGGAGCGTAGGAGAGAAGAGAGAGCTGGGGGCCGTGCATGCGCAGTGGAGGGTGGACGCCGGGGGAGCAGGAGGGGGACAATGCCTCCGCCATAAGCTGCTTCGCATCTAATAATGGAGTCCGCGTATAGAAAATAGTCAGCTAAAAGAGCACGTGCGGCCGGGTTGCTACGCAGGCTAAGCAGTAAATGTTCCGGTTTACGCCGTGATGTGCTAATTATGATTTATTGCCTGTATATTCGCCCGACATGTAGACTTCGGCTGCGGTTTGTTTCCTGGTGCACCTACCTACAAACTTCGGCAGATGGTACTCCTAGAACGCGAATCATTACGCTTATGTCATAGGTTTCCTAAATTTGTCGCAAATAATTTTCATACAAAAAATGGCGCCTGCCAACTCTTCTTGCTCTGTTCCACATGCCAGCAATACGAACATTCCTACAGATATATGCATCATCCACAGAGAAGGCCGCAGTATGTTTTTATTAATCAGTCGGCATCGTTTTTTAATCGCCAGTGGCCTAGATTACGGTGTCCGCACGTCCGTTTTCGCCTAGAAACTCTTGGAAACCTTAGAA